>NW_019235904.1:92380-113754 GCF_002742605.1 Olea europaea var. sylvestris
AGGAGGATTGAAGCTATTGAATATTGGTCATTTGATCTAGTGCTTTTTAAATTTAACGGTCAAAAAGTTTTAAGTCAAATTTTAACTCCCATCAAGTTAACCACGGAGAACAAACCTTAAGTAATGATTTGTAATTTTGAAATGATGAGACTTGTCTATACAATAATGAATTACCGATTTAAAAAGCCAATGTGATTATCCATTTAAAATGGAAAAAGGGTTTCAAGAAAGGCAGTTTGTAAAAATTGGTGTGCCCATGATGGATCTCTTCATGAAAAATAAAATTAAATTAAATTAAAAATTAAAAAATACATTTTTTTTAATTTCAATTGGTGTAAATACCCGCGATAAATCTCTTCAATTTAAAAATTTACACAAATTGACGTAAGAATTCAAGATGCCAATTTTCTAGCTTTGGTTGTTTCACCATCCCCATTCCCCAATGAAAAAAGTCTCCTGCACAGGCCCTTTTACACATGACCTGTACAGGGGCTCTCACATGGGGGTGGACCCCACATGTAGACCTCATGTGTGGGGTCCACTCCCATGTATGTGCACCTGTACAGGCTCTGTGCAAAAGAGCATGTGCAAGTAGCACAGCCGTTCCCCAATAGTCAAATTGGCTTTCCAAGTTTGGAAAGTTAAATTCACTCTCTATAAATGCTTTTAAAGTATTTTAACTTTCAATGGAGAAAAATAATTGAATAATTTGAAGGAAATCTAGTGAAAATAAAATATAGGAAAAAATAAATATTTTTTGGGAGTAGTAAAATAAAGTATTAAATATAAAGAACCATTGGACAACTTAAAAATTTTTACTCCCCGTAGTTATATATACTTTCTAAATTAAAATATAAATACTCTTTAATAATAAAGAGTCTCTTGAAAATACTCTTAAATAGTTTGGTATAATTCGAAAATTGTTATTAAAATAAATTTCATGCCAAGGCTCGATCTAAATAATATTTTAGCGTCTATCAATTTTGTCACATCTCTCTTTCTTTAATTTTGAGATCTACCACGAACCTCTTTGCCTTATAAGAAACTCGAGATTGAGATATTTTATTAGTTAAGTTGTTGATCTCTTCGGTTTAATATTCAAGACTATAGTAAATTAATTGATCTATTATAATCCACTTTGAAATAAAAAAATAAATAAATAAATCCTACCCATTCTCTTGTAGTGACAGAGGGAGGTGGGTCATTGGCTCTACTAAAATGTAATGTTTATTCGTTTTATATTTTCTATATTATTATGTTTTGTGTTTGAAAAAAAAAATATTACATTCAATTTTTCATCATCACGGTTTATGAATCCTAAGTTCATTGTTCTCTATTATTAGTCTGGACATATACATAATGTATAATTCTACAATTTCTTTTGCATCAATATACCCCGACAAGTCGTACTTGACTTTGTATGTCTTGCTAGGTAGACAATAGCTCTTTCTTAATTCAAATCTTTCTATGTACTCTTGCCTTAAACCATTTGTACAGAAAATGAATTCATAGAATAGCTACAGATGTAAGACATGGGGGTGAGCTCCACGTGTTTAAAATATTGTCCAAAAATACCACCTATCCCTTATGTCTGTATTCTGTACAAGTTCTATGAACCATTTTTCTATACATGTAGAATAACGCTATACCCTCTACTCAACATTGAGTTTAGCGTGGCTGTGATCTTGATTGATGGATCCCACAAAACCCAAATTGTGATTAATTGTGGTGTAATGGTCCACCCTCTAATTGAGAATCTTTTATTTCTCCACCTCAACATGGCTAGCTTTGTCATACACCCATTTCTTTTAATCATTGTTTTGGCAAATTTTTAAAGTCAAAATTGCCAAATATTTTTTATATGGACTCCACTCAAATTAAATGACCCCTGCAAAGAATACCTTTAACATGATAGAGATTTACTTTTAACCTTAAAAAATGCTAAAGAGTAATATTCAAATTTTTGAAAATTTGGAAGACATCAATATCTAATGATCACTAAAGATTGATGTGTCTTTGAAAGCTTAGATCGAGAAAATTTATGACGTCCCAATAGTTACCTAAGCCAATTTTGGGTAATTCACGAGGATTAGAGCTATTTAATATTGTCTAGTGCTTTTACAACTCGATGATCAAAAAGTCCTACGTTGAACTTTAACTCCTTCAAATTGACCATGGAGAACAGATCGCAAGGAATAATTTGTAATTTTGAAACGAAGACATGTCTATACAATAATGAATAACCTATAAAATAAAAAAAACAAAAAAAAACACCAAAGTGATTATCCCATTTAAAACGGAAAAGGGGTTTTCAAGAAATTAAAGGCCGTTCGTATAATTTCATCTAAAAGCGTGATTTGTTATGATTTGTGTAAGTGGGCTCGAAGGCATATTTTGATCTAAAAGCGTGGTTGGGGAAAGGGCCCTCGAGACATATGCCACCTTTCGGTGTATAGCCTAGAAATTAATAAAGTGCAACTTTTTGTGTTAATCACCATAAAATATTTTCATGCTCCAATTTTTTATATTTATATAATTTTTGGTATTTTCTTTTTCTATTCTTTATTTCACGCATGCAATTGTTTTGATTAATAATATTCTTTGGCAAGCCAAGAAACTTTTCATTCAATAATGCAGATAATTATTAATACACGATACTAAAGAGAGAAAAATCATCAATGAATTTACGAACATTGATTGTTACATAACATGATGGTAATAGAGCATCCTTGGCTAATCTTAAAAAGTTATATTGTAAGCTACGTAATGATTAAGTTATAAAATAAATGGAATTTTTATTTATAAAGAAGTTGAAAATAAATAATACTTATTTTGATCATATGGTAAGTGTTACTTTTAGAAAAATTTTCTGAGAAAAATTAGTTATTCGTGTATATTCGAAATAAAATTTTATTTTCTAACCTTGACAAACATGTTATGAGTCCATAAAATATTTGAAGTAATTTTTTATTTTTATTTTTTTTAATTTACTTCAACTAACTTTGCATTATGTTTTATCTTTGTAGCAACAAGATAGCATTAGACATTGCTCATTTATTAAAACATGAAGTTTAAGATTTACCTTTTAATAATATGTTTCATAAAATTAAAAGTAATTTCGAAATTCATGTTTACAAAAAATAAATAACTTAATAGCCTGTGTGGGAGTGATTTTTCTCCCCAAAAAATTGATTTTTTGACCTTATTTCACTATTCCAACGGTCATATTTGACTTCTTTTCTTACAGGTGGACTCCACTTTTCTTCTAACGGTCAAAAAATCAATTCTCAAAATCACTCCTGAACAGGCTCTAAAGATAAGTTTTTCTTACTTTTACTTGCGATAAAAATGTTCAGTTTGTCCAATGAAAGAATTTTTTTTTTTTATGTGGGCAAAACCTTGGTTATTTTTTATTATTTTTTTCTTTTGATTACTGCAATATTATTACACTTTTTTGGGAAATGGATAATTAGAGTTTGACAAGAAATGACAATTAAAACTGCGTGAAGGTTTTAAGTATAGAAGGATTGTGTTAAGGATAAAGTCCTACATCGATTAAAGATAAAAATATAGACCAACTTAGAATATTTTGGGCTACTCCTCTTAACAAGGTTGACCTTTTAAGATGAAATCACAAGCCTTAACATGGTATCAGAGCCCATTAAATTTCAACGAGTGATTTGACCGGATTAATACTCAATAAATGAGCATATGGATTTCAAGATTGGTCTGTTCAAATGAGCCACCATCTTGCGATGAGGGATAAAGTCCCACATCAATTAAAGATGAAAATATAAACCAACTTATAAAGGTCTTGGACTACTCCTCTTAACAATGTTGAATTTTTAAAATAAAACCTCAAACCTTAACAGATTGAATTGAAGTTGAGATGCCGATTTTAGTTCAATTCCATTCCCTTCTTCCACATATATGAAGACAACTTATTTATGAATAGCGATTACATTATTTATGAATAGCGATTACAAAGGAAAGGATGCAAGTCCTCATTCATTTTGATTATGAGTTAATTTACTCATTAAAAATCTGCAATTTAGGATCCTCAAAAAGAAAAATCTTCGACTTAGGGTAAATTAGGAAGATTTTCAAAAATTTGGAGGGTAAAATGCAAGTAAGAATTAACAAAATTAATTGTGTTAGCAATTTACCAAATGCACAATCAATTTGGATTAAGGGTGGGCACATCCTGATTCCCAATCGAACATAGAATTACGGAGTATCTTGTAAATTAAACCATCAGATCCAACTTTAATAATTGAATCGAACCATAACCCAACTGTTCGATTTGATTTGGTTCGATTCCTACCATAACAGAATGAAAACTCCTAAGAAGACACAGACAAAACAAGCCTGTGTTGTGGAACCTAGAACTCAGGTGTGGGAACATGAGACCAAAAAAACTTCTAGCTCTTTTTGTTTGGAGGTACGGTAGGACTCGCTTATATTCAATGCTTTCTCTCCATAAGGTATTTATCTCCTATCTAGCTAATGATTTTCATTTTCTACCCTTGCATCAAGCGTTCACCTTAGATTTGGATACTAGTGTTGATGTCTATGTATGGAATTCTAATAAATGACAAATGAGCCTATAAAATCAATTAGACTATGATTTAAGTCTTTTTTTTTCTTCTTCTTCCTTCCTGAAAGATCCCTGTCTGTCACAGGGGTATCCTTATACTCTGACCCCAAAACATCCAGCCATTCCAGACATCCGCTTAGGCGCGAGTGGTCTAATCAGTCATAGCCTCCAAACTTGTCCAGATAAATGACTACTTGAATCAGGGTTTTGTGTGGAAACCTGCGTTTTTGGTAAATAGTCTCCCGAGCCTGGTCACTGCGATCCCCTTTGTGAGGAGGCACCCATTCTCCAGAAATTAGGGGGCAGCGGAGTTGCTCACTAGAGAAAGACTAGCCTAGTAATTTCAGTTACTTACTTTCTTTCTTGCCACATCTTATCTTTCCAGGTACTAGTGACTTCTCTCAAACCTCGAAGGCGGTTAAAGAGTCCGTCTTCGACATCGCTAACGCTAAACCGACTCCCGATTTTTAGTCTTAAATAGATCAATTCCACTTTCCTATGGCAAGGTGAGGGTCTATCCCTTTCCCTAGAATCGACTCCAGGTCGGAGAAGCAACTAGTCCATCCAGATAGTAATATGAGTGAAATAAAAATAGCTTTTGAATTTGCAGTTAAAGGAATTGAATCTCATTTCCTATTTACAAAAATGAAATGAAACTAGACCCGTATCTTCATGTCACTCCTAGTGACCTCTTTTTATCAATCAATCTCGCTCTTATAATTTTCAATGTTTTCATAATTCCAACAATCATATCATTCTCTTAAAGTTAGAAACAAATAACAAACGAAGGTTCCAAAAGAAATATAAATATAAAATCCAAATTTAAAAACAGAACAAGTTTTCTAATAATATCATGTACATTTATATGCAAAGTTTGAAACAACACAACATTAATCTAACAGATGATAGTTGGGCAGTAAACAGTGGCGGATCCAAGATATTGAGTCAGTCAAAGCGGTTGTTGGCTCGTGACGGCTGCAAGAGTAAAATTGTTTATTAATATTTAATTAAATAATATTTAAAAAATTTCAATCAATGTATAAATACATTAAAACGTAAAAATTATATACATTTAAAAATATAATCCAATACAACCCAAAATAATGAGGAAAAAAATACATTTTGCAATCATATATTCATGATCAAGTTTCAATTTTTTTACGAACTTAAGTGAGATAAGATGAAGTTGTTACGTAAAGCATTATTAAAAAGCAAAAACAAGCTTCGAGCTTAGTAAAAGGTTATGAAAAATTTTGACATATAATGATTTTTAGAATTAGAATAATTTTTAATTTCAAAAGAAAAAAAATATTTTTAGAACTCTTAAAAGATTAAAAACCAGCTTTTAGATTGTCCAAATTTGAATTTTATAAAATAAATTGATAAAATCTAACAATAAAATTATATATATTATGAAGTAATAATTTGAGTCAATAAATTTTTTAAAGAAATTATTCAAAAATGAAATCTAATAATATGTAATTGTTTAGTCATTACTTATTGCATTAAAAAATTAAACGAAAAGATAGGAGTACATGGAATTGAACTCCATACCTATCAGCATTGTTTGGCCTCCATTTTTTGAAAATGAGAATGGTGGAATAGTACAATTTTTAGTTAATATCTAGTTATTATTTTACTGTGTTTAAAAATTAAAAGAGTACCATTGAAAGGAATCAAACCCATATATCATTGCATGGAAAAGCGAACGGCCGTCCACATAATTTGCACACCATTTCATTCAATGTTCACATGATAACATATAAATATTTAACAAAAATTTTCATTAACCATTTTTTCTCGATTGATCCAGCACGGGCGGCCGCACAGCTCGCTAGGTGTTGAATTTGCCCCTAGTAGTAGTACTGAATGCCAAATTTTGTTTAGAGAGAGAAAAAAAAATTGGTAGACTCGAGATCAAAAAAAATTAGGAAATTCGATTCGAACCAAATTCGTCAATTCTCGATTCCAATACCCAAAAAACAATTTAATCTAAGAAGACAAATATGTTGTAGGTAGATTATATATGTAAAGACTTAAAAATAATATACAGCAATAATTCTTAAAACTATGTCCAATCCTGATTATTTTTGCATACAAATTCTCCATCATGCTTTTCTTTTTCAGGGTCCTTGTAGAGCATTCTTTGCTGATCTTTCGGGTGGCAATGCACGCAGAATATCAACGGCGAATGCATTATTCTTCTTTTTCATGGCTGTGGGCAATGTGTTGGGGTATGCTGCAGGTTCATACACTCAACTCTGCAAAATGTTTCCATTTTCAAAAACAAAAGCAATGCCATCAAAAGAAATCCTGAAAGATTATGTTGAAAATCTCTCAGAGTCGAACTTGCAACTTGTATTGAAATGGGAAAATTAAAATTTCGAAGAGTATCAACTGAGTGAGGTTTGAATGGACACAAGCCACAAAGTATTAACATAATGGTGAGTTGGGGTTTTATTTATGTTAAACTAAAAAATGTATTTTATTAGAGGTTATTTTACTTATTTTTATGATTCTGCTTCCAGAAATAGTCCATCATGTTTCGTTTCCCAATTTCATGACGAATTGTACTAAGTCCAGATGATTAATGATAAAAAAAGCTTCTCTAGAAGGGAAAGGCAATCCTTCCATCTCCAATCGTGTGAGGGATGTCTCGACCAAGGTATCAATCCAAATGTGGTATATAGGTAAATGAAGCTAGCAGTGCATCAGAAAGAAACTTGTGTATGAACCTTATGAAAAACTAGTGAGGAAAACGTGCGTTGCACGTTAGTTGGTGAATGTCAAATATAAATGTATACTGGTTGTTGAACAGACATGTACAACAGTACTTTATAAACTAAAATTGAATAAATTGCACACGTGCAAGTAGACATAGAAGAGATGTAAGTATAGGAGAAGAAAAAAAAATGGGTTTTAGATTTGTGTTTGAAGGTTTTTTGTTGTTTAACGGAAATTTATACGAGTTGTACAGAAGATGAATCTTTATAGTACTCACTAGACGAACATGATGGCCCAACGAAGATGTGATAATTCAGAAGAAATGAAGTCGTAGATTCATTCTGTGAGATATGATATTTCGACTACAGCGATAACGGGTAAATGTATTTATAAAACTCTTAGAAACAATTGGAAATGAAATTTTGTTTTTCATATTAACTATTGTAAGAATGTAAAATTATATTTTCCAAGTAACGTAATTTGAAGGAAAAAAAAAAAAAAAACTCACACAACTTAATTGATAGTCCCATTTAAAATTGAAAAAGTTGATGAAAAACAAATATATGTATAGTTTGTTTAAAGAACTAGTTTTTTGAAGAAGCGAATAGAAAGTAAAGTAGATTAATCAACAATGTGAAACAAAAGGAGAGAACACTACAGGAGATACTAATTCCGGAGCTCAGAGATTTAAAGGGCAAATCTTAAACTTAAATATGGAATAGTAGATAAGAAATTCACTTTCTAGCACTTTGAAGACAAGAATCACAAGATGACGTGAAATTTTTCATCTATAGAAGATGAATTCGAAGACAACGAGTTGCATGTATGTTTCTAATGATAAAATGCACTTTGAGGCAGTCGGAAGACGAAGAAATCAATAGAAACGTGAGAATTTTTAGCCAATCTGAATGAATGAATACACGGGGAGAACAACGACAACAAGTGTAAAAAAAAAAATTGAAGCCAATAGGATACTACAACAGTATATTTTCAGTTCTAATTTCCATGGCAAAAAAATAAAAATAACTGAGAACAAAATAACACATTAAATATGAGGATTGGAACAGTAAATCTTCAACAAAAAATATAAATAAAATTAAAACCTTCAAAGCTTATATTTCGGCTTAAATATTGAAGACTCAAAAGAATTTTTTCGAACATCTAACACTTTAACAACAACAAAACACCTTCAAAGACTAAACTTTAAGTCACGAACGACCAAAATAACATCTTCAAAAAGTAAATTTTAGACAAAGACTAAATGTAAAAGAAATAAACCACAAGGAAACTGGAATCGTAAATGTTAAGATCTAACCTTGAACGAAAATAATACAACATCGTAGATAACAAAATAACACATAAAAGCCATAGATCTTCAGTTAAAGTTTCAGGATTTGAATAATTCTTAGGAATGAACATTATGAAACCTAAAACTTTAAAATTTCATATATCATTATAAACTGATGCAGTAAAGTAATAAATCTTTAACTAATCACCTCGGAAATTGTAATAAGAAAGCTAAATGAAGAAGTTTGGGTTTTTTGTACAAAACTCTCTCCTTCCCAAAATCTTTGTTGGTTTATGATTCTCCCATGTAACATGAGATTGTTCCTTCTTTAGATTCGAATGACCTGAAGGTTTTGCAAATTTGACAACATTGAAGGTTAGATGGAAAAATTTACATTCGATTCAAGTGAAAAGACCATCTGAGCCACAATTCACAAACAAAATATTGAACAAAGATTCGAGAATTTCAGAAAACAAAAATGAGGAAAAATATAGGGAAAAAAATAAATCTAAGAATTTGAAATTTGCTAAAAAAACAAAAAAAATAAAAAATAAAAAAATGAAAGCAAACACATGGGCTTGAACACCTAACAAAACAACAGACGACTTCAAAAATGTCAAAATGTTAATGTAAACAAACTTGGAAAAAAAAAAAAGGTATATTGCTAGGGTTTCTGTTGCGTATTGTCATATTTGGCCAACCTACCTGGGCCAATGGCCCACTCAGGCCGAACCACTTGGCATTCCAGCTGGGGTGGCATATATCGCCGAAGTGGGCTTTGACCGAAGCCCTTCAAGCCGAAGTCCACTAGCCGAGGCGCCTTTTACCGAGGCTTGTGAATGTAACCAAGGTCCACATGCTGAGGCCTATGAACCGAAACCATGATGCTGAAGTTGGTTGAAGATAGCTGAAGCCCTCAAGTGGAAGTATTATATGAAATGGCTGAAGCCCTGAAACTGATGCAGGAGCCTCCGAACCACAAGGGAGCATCCTCCATGGTCACTTCTCCCAAGAGATCGTCTGCACGAAGATCTTATTCAAATGATTGATGGAACGTTTGTCATAAGCATAAAGGTCAAGTCTTGTTACTAGTATGGAGGCTCTGCACAAGCAATAAAGGCGCAGTAAACTAGCAAGTCAAACCCCATGCCTAGGATAAGATGTTTGAATCAAAGAGATAAGGCCACGTGCCACCTCATCCAAGGGCTCCCATTTCACATGTATCACTATAAATACTTCCCTTGTGTAACATCAAAGAGCTAATGCAAGAATCAATACAAAGAACTACACTTTACTCAACTCTCTCTCATTTACTTGCAATACACAAATCGAGTTTGTACACATTTACATATACATTTACGAACACCGGTTGGTAATTATTGTACAATCGGATCACGAACAACCCGTCGAATTCCGAACGTCACCGTCCCGCATCGTTGGGCTACTCCCACGCCCTTTGAACCACTCGTTTTAGACCGTCCACGTGTCTTAGCGTGTTGGACACGCCCACGCGTGCGCGGGTGGGACCGGCATCTGTTGGCAACACTTTTTGGGGTCAACAGATTGACACCGTCTGTGGGAAATCACACCATAACCACGAGCAACCTTGTGGTAAAAGCTTACTGAAAAAAAACATTTAGGCAACCCCCCTTGAAAAAGGGATTTGTTCTTGAAAAAGAACAGGAGGAAGCCCTATTACTTAGCAAAATATGAAGTCTGACAAAAGAAAATGAGCTCCAATGAAGATACTCCCCCTAAGAGGGTAAGAGAAAACACGAACGTGCCTCCTCAGCCTGCTGCCTCAGCAGCTCGGCAGAGACTCCATTACCACTAAAGAAGAGGTGGGATGCGTGCGACGACACGACTATTAAGAGAAATGGCCGCCATGGCAGCCAACATGAGGGATATTGCTAGCCAAAACTTGGCTATGAGGGAGCTTATGGCCCAAATGTAGGGCCAGGGAGGCTTCCCCATTCCTCCATACGCCCCCCAAGGGCACTACCAGCAAGAGGATAAAGTTCAAAGTCATAGAGGCCAAACTATGGCCGAGGTGGAAGTCCATTTGAAAGGGAAGTGAAAGTTGATGTTTCTTCCAACTACGCTTCTAGCCGACCCACCGAGGTCCAAATGAGCCATAGTAATTTCCCACCTCCGTATGAGCAACATCCAAGACATAGGAGGGCGGGAAGTGTTTTTGACAGAATCAACCCCGCCGAACCAAGGCTCAGGCAACAGCAGATTCAACGGCCTTGGACAAGGCCACCTCCTCCACCTTCAATGCCCCAGCGGCCGGAGAGACTGAATGAAAATGCCCCCCGTGTTGCTCCGCCTAGAAATAGGCAGCAGAGGAGGGAGGAAGGGGCTAGGGACCTCCCCAGAACCTCTCACCAACAACCAGGGCATGAGACTAATAAGTACGACTCTGATGAACAACAGAGGTCCTGCGACTTGGACGATGATGATGAGAATCTACCATTCTCAAGGGAACTAAAGAATGCCCAGGTCCCGAGCCACTATGTTATGCCAAAAATACCAAAGTATGACGGAAGAGGCGATCCGGAGAAGCACCTGAATGCTTATAAAACTCACATGAGTCTAAGAGGCGCCACCCCAACCGTGAAGTGCAGAGACTTCCATTTAACGCTTAGTGGAGCGGCTGAAATTTGGTATAGCAGATTGCCGCCTAGGAGCATTAGAAGCTGGCCCGAGTTCAAGACAACATTCTTGAAGAGGTTCCCGGTAAGCAAAGAAGGAGAGGCCCCCATCCAACGTCTCCAAGACATGAGACAAGCACATGGGGAGTCCCTAAAGAGCTTCTTATCACGCTTCACCGATAAGATGACGTACTGCGTACAAGTCAATGAGCGAGAGGCACTATCCACATTGAGGGGAGGTCTGAACATGAATACCATATTCTGGAGGGACGTGCAGAATCAAGACCCCGCCACCTATGACGCCCTACTCGAAATGATGAGAAGGAAAATCATCAGCGAAGAATTGATTGAGCATAGGAACAAGGCAAGTAAAAGCCTCCCACCTCCTCAAAGACAGCGCGATAGAGGCCCGACCTCCCACCTGATGGGCTACCAAATGAACCAGGCAGGAAATGAGAACTCTGGCCAAGCACTTGCCACCACCACTTTGAATGCGGTTCCTACCTTGGCATATGAAGATGTCAACCCGATTACTGACCCCCATCAGATGGAGGCCCAGCAGGGACCCCATCGGGGGAGAGGCCAACGCCGAGGTTCAGGACCTAGAAATAGGTCAAATCCGAACCTCCCAAGATACTGTGTGCACCACAGGTCCTACGGACATGACACAGCGGATTGCAGAGACTATAGACACCATTCCCGGTAGGAACCCGCTAGAAACAAACATGATTCGCCCCACGCGAACAGGCCCCCGCCCAAGCACGACAACCGATGTGGGCGTAAGGAGGCCGCTCCCAGTCAAAGGGATGTATCCCTACAACGAAGGGAGCATGATGCAGAGAGGCCCAGGGAAGGGCGTAGGCATCGAAGAAATCAGCAAGCTCAAGATGAGGCCCCTATCCACGAGGTGGATACCATATTTGGAGGCCCGTATGTTGGCGGTGAAACACGAAACGCCAAAAGGAATTACGCTCGGGAGGCTAAACACCCCCTTTGACAAGCTACATTGTGGATAGTAGCTCCCGAAGAAATCAAGTTCCACCCATTGTCTTCACCTAGGAAGACGCCGAAGGAGTTCATTACCCCCATTGCGATGCACTTGTGGTGAGGGCTGTCATAGCCCGGAATGGGCTCAAACGAATGCTAGTTGACAACGGCAGCTCCGTCAACATTCTATTCGGATCCACCTTTGACAAGATGATATTGGATCATTAGTTGATGCCCACCACCACTCCATTGTACGGATTTACAGGAGATAGCATCACTCCGAGGGGAAGGATAACACTTGCAGTGGAGATGGGAGAATCCACACAAACAATGATGAACTTCATGGAGTTCCTCATTGTCGACAGCCGGTCAGCTTACCATGGAGTGTTGGGCAGACCAGCCCTAAAGGAATTGGAAGCAGTCACCTCCATCCACCACCTATGCATGAAATTCTCGACGGAAAATGGGGTGGCAACGGTGAGAGGCGACCAAAGAGGCTTGAGAGAGTGCTATCTAAGCTCCATCAAGAAAGGTAAAGCCCCAGAACGTCCATGTAATCATAGCTGATGTGGTCATGGCTGATGTCCCAGGTGATGCTCCTACCGAACAAGGAGATGTCGATATGATCGACGCACCACCTAATCCGAAGGTGCTAGTCATTGATGAGATTGACCCCTGCATAATGGAACACGAGCCCCAAGCATCCCCAGTAGAGGAACTTGAGAACTTCTCGATAGACCCCCGAGACCCATCAAAGGTGCTGAAGGTAGGCAAATGCCTATCCAACATTCTGAAGGAAAAGATTAAGGATTTCCTAGGTAGGAACCTTGATGTTTTCGCTTGGAGGCATGAGGACATGGTAGGCATAGACCCCAAGGTCAGCTGCCACCACCTAAAAATCGATCCTAAGGTTGCCCCGCATAGATAAAAAATGAGAGCCCTCAATCCTGAGAAGTATGAGGCCCTAAAGGAAGAAGTTCAAAAGCTCATCCAAAATGGCTTCATCAGGGAGGCAACCTACCCGAAGTGGGTCTCCAACCTGATTTTAGTAAAGAAACACAACGGCAAGTGGAGGGTGTGCATCGACTTCACCAACCTCAATAGAGCTTGCCCAAAGACAGCTTTCCACTCCCAAGGATCGACCAACTAGTGGACTCCACGGCTGGACACGAGTTGTTGAGCTTTATGGATGTATACTCCGACTACAACCAAATTCCCATACACCCGACCGATGAAGAGCACATCTCTTTCATCACGGACCAAGGCCTCTATTGTTATAGAATAATGCCCTTCGGGTTGAAAAATGACGGAGCAACCTACCAAAGACTCGTAAACAAGATGTTTATAGACCTCATTGGCAAAACAATGGAGGTCTACGTGGACGACATGCTAGTAAAAAGTTTGGAGGCTGAGGACCACATAATGCACCTCAACAACACTTTCCAAATCCTAAGAAGGTATAGGATGAGGCTCAACCCCCTCAAGTGCTCCTTTGGGGTAGCCTCCGGCAAGTTCTTGGGGTACATGGTCAACCAACGAGGAATTGAGGCTAACCCCAAGGAGATTGAGGCTCTATGCAAGATGAGGTCCCCCCCAAAAGCCAAAGGAGGTGCAAAGTCTTACCGAGCGAGTGGCCGCACTTAGCTGCTTCGTCTCCAAAATTACAGACAAATGCCTCCCATTTTTCAAAGTGCTGAAGGCTGGGAAGAAATTCCAGTGGACTGAGGAATGTGAAGAGGTCTTCCAATGCCTGAAAAGGCACCTGGGACAGGCCCCCCACCTCTCCAAACCGAAACTCGGTGATATCCTACAACTATATTTGGCCATCTCCAATGTGGCCATCAGCTTGATTTTGATACGGGAAGAAGGGTCCATCCAACTCCCCGTATACTACACAAGTAAAGGGCTCCTATCGCCGAAAACCCGTTACCCCGATATGGAGAAGCTCGCTTTGGCTTTGATCACGGCCTTTAGGAAATTGAGACCGTACTTCCAAGCTCACACCATCCATATCCTGACAAACTTTCCCCTAAGGCAGATACTCCAAAAGCCTGATGCCTCAGGAAGGTTATTGAAATGGACAGTGGAATTAAGTGAATTTGACCTTGTGTTCAAGGCTAGGGCAGCCATCAAAGGGCAAGCCTTGGCTGACTTTGTGGGTGAATTCGCCAACATACACGAGATGGATGAAATCATGGCACCTGTCAAGCCCCCCCACATGGAACCTCTTCGTCGATGGGTCAACTGGGGATGTCGGCTCAGGTGTCGAGGTTGTCCTCATCAGTCCCGAAGGTCACAAACTCACCTCGACGGTGAGGTTCGGATTCAAAGCTACCAATAATGCAGCAGAATATGAGGTACTTCTTGCGGGCCTCAGGCTAGCCACAGAAATGCAAGTAAAGAGGCTACTCATCAGTAGTGACTCCCAGCTGGTTGTTAGCCAAGTCAATGGTAACTTATCAGCCAAAGACAAAACGATGGCCTTCTATCTGAAAATGGTGATGAACCTCATCCCATCCTTCGAAAAGTTTGAGTTGATCCAGATCCCCCGCATCGAAAATGTGCATGCAGACGCACTCTCCCAGCTGGCTAATAGCAAGGACTCAGAGCTACTCACAGTAGTACCTATTGAGCACCTCCTCCTGCCTTCGATCAAGGCCCCTACTATAATGTGGATCGCTGGAACTCCCACTTGGATGCAGCCAATCATAGCATACCTCAAAGACCTAGTACCACCCACCAACAAGAATGAGGCTTACAAGCTAAGAAGGAGGTCAGCCCACTTCCTCTTCATTGATGATATTCTCTACAAGAGGAGCTTTTCCTCTCCACTCTTACGGTGCGTCGGAGGAGAAGAGGCTACCTACATATTAAGAGAAGTCCACGAGGGCGTGTGCAGCAATCACTCCGGAGGTCTATCTCTGGCACAAAAAATATTGAGGCAGGGGTACTACTGGCCTACCCTAAAGCGGGACGCCCTCGAGTTTGTACGAAAATGCGATAAATGCCAGCGCTTCTCTCCTGTGCAAAGACAACCATCGCAGGATTTGACCGTCGTCTCCGGCCCCTGGCCTTTCTCAAAATGGGGTGTGGACCTCATAGGTCCCCTACCTAAAGGTAGAGAAGGGGCAAGTTTTGCAATTGTGGCCATTGATTACTTCACAAAGTGGGTCGAAGCTGAGCCACTGGCAAAAATCACTGAAGCCAACACCTTCAAGTTCTTATGGAAAAATATTATTTGCCGGTTCGAAATTCCCTACTCAATTGTCTCAGACAATGACAGACAGTTTGACAACAAGAAAGTTAGAGAATTATGCAAAGAGATCGGTATAAAGAAGCACTTCTCCACACCTCACCACCCACAAGCAAATGACCAAGTTGAGGTCGTGAACAAGACAATCAAGCACGTCCTAAAAAGGAAGCTTGATGTATCAAAAGGGGGGGTTGATGAGGTGCCCAAGTCCTTTGGGCGATCCGAACCACCACCAAGACCCCAACAGGGGAAACACCCTTCTTCATGGCATTTGGAACTGAGGCGATGAGCCCCGTGGAGGTCAGACTTCCATTCCCAGGACGTCTGCACTTCAACGAGATAACCAACGATGAGCTTCGGAGGTTCGACCTTGACTTCTTCAAAGAAAGAAGAGATGACTCCCAATTGAAGCTCGGCACATATCAGAGAAAGATGACAAGGTACATCAACTCGAAAGTCAAGAAAAGGTCATTCCGAATCAACGACCTTGTACTTAGGAGGGTTTTCCTGTCCTCAAAAGAACCTGGTTCCGGTTCCCTAGGCCCAAATTGGAAAGGTCCATACAAAATCAGAGAAGAGGTTCGACCTGGGACTTACTGGATTGAAGACATGAACGGCAAGGCACAACCCCGTTCTTGGAACATTGAACACCTTAGAATCTATTACCAATAAATGTACTATCTTGCTGGATGACCTTTCCCAGCCTTTGTAACATTTCTATGGTTCAATAAAATTCAGTGATTAAATTAACGTGTTGTACTACCTCGACACCTCGGAGGAGAGGCTCCTGTCCCACCTCTGGGCCACCTCGCTTGAACTCCAAGGCGCTAGCACATGCCTCCCTCTGGCCAGGCTGAACGCCAATGGGAGAAGCCACCTCACGTGCATTTCAAGGCCCATACAGTTACTATGCTTAAGTAAAGTTCATTTGCTTAAGTCCAAGGCTCATACAGTCGTTCATTCCAGTTGTTTAAAGTGATTGAAGTTAAGGTACCAAGTTAAAGTTATTTAGTTAGTGCTTCTGTCAACTTTAAAGTTCATTTGCTTAACGAGGCGCATACACTTGGATAAAGAAACAACAATGAATGAAAAAGGCATTATATTGATCTTCAATAAGGATTACAAAAGTGGGCCTCAGGCCATTACATTCGGAAGACTGAAAAGAAAACTAATCTAAGCCTGGGTAGATGGGGGAGGTGCCTCAGTACTTGGGGCTTCGGCATTTATCTCCTCTACCTCAGCTGCTTCATCACCCTACACCTCCTCAGCAGGGGTCTGAGGTACCTCGTCCACGAATTCAAACCTGAGTTGAGTCAGATCCAAATTTGGATACAATTCCTCCACCAGCTCCATCACCTCGGCGTAGGCAAAGTTTCTCCAGTAAGCACTGAAGCTCTTATACTCCTCTGTATTATGGAAGTTGGCGACGTATTCCTGCATCGCCTCCTCCCTCGCCAGTTGAGCCTCCTCTCTTGCGTGGGAGGCATCATTCACATACCACTTGATTTGGCCCTCCAAGAACCGGTAAGCCTCTTGGGAACCCGCCAAGGAAAGATTTGCCTTCTCCAGGGACTCGGCGGTCACTTTCTGGTGCTCATTGGAGACCTCCACCTTCTTTGTCAGGGAGGCCACCTCGCACTATGACTCATACACTTCCTTCTTCAAGGCCTCAATCTGAGCCAAGGCAGACTCCAGCTTGGCCAATTCTTCAAGTTTTTGGGCCTTGGCTTCTTCCGCCTCGGCCCTAGCTGCCTTCAACTCCTTTGCGAGGGAGGCTATCTTCTCCTCTGAAGACTGGGTCCTTATCTGAAAATTACTCAGGGCCTCCCTGCATTCAAGTGCGAGGCCAAAGGTTCTGACGCTTTGGCTCACCAAGGCCCTCGTTAGATCAGTTGCGTCGCAGGACGAGGCATGCAGCTACCACCTATCAGTCCAGAATCGGTAGAAGTTTTCAGTAGCGCTCCAGATCTCCTGGGGCAGAGCCTCCACCAAGGTTGGGGCCAAGGTCTCCTCCCTACCAGCTAGGAAGCTTGGAGACTTGCCCTTCTCTCAAAGAGGCTTCTGTTTCGCTGCCTCCTCCTCAGCAACCTCGGTGGCTCTCCTCGCAACCTCTTCTCTTGCCTCCTCAGCCTCGACCTCTCTAACCATTTCTATCTTAATGGCTTTGGAGGCGGATGCAAGCAGCTTCGGCTCGCCAGTTGATTTAGCCTCGTGGGACACTGATGTCCCAAATTTTCTTGATGAGCATGTGACGTGTACCAGCTTCCTCCTCTTCGCCTCCTCAGGGACTTTCTCTTTCCCCAGAGGATCTTTTGGCTTCTCCTACCTCTGAGGAGCCCCCTCTTCGGAAGCCTTTGGAGTGCTATCCTTGGAAAGGCATTCCACCCTGCATCGGACCTCCTTGGCCCCACTGGACCCCGGCTTCAGGGGCCTCGCCTTGATAGTGGTTGTGGCCTTCAGAATAGTAGCCATGTTCGGAGCTGGGTACTCCTTCCTCTTGAATTTATCTGCATAGCACGTCAGGTCGACACATCAGTATCAAAACAAAAGAACAAGAAAATTTACAACTGTAGGAGCTTCGTACCTCTGGAAGCCATCAGTCCAGAATCCAGGAAGGAGCGACTCCTTTCGATCAGGTGGTCGAAGTGGCGGAGCTTCAAAGGCCTCTTGTAGACGTCCTCTATCACCTCGAACTCTTCCCTGCTAAGCTCGAACCTCGTACTACTATCTGCAATGGAAGCCCCAACAGTTAGAAAAGTTCAAGTGTTCAATTTAGAAGTACAAGCAGGGGCTGGAAGGCTCATGAGCTTCGTAGTACTGGGTCGGCACTATGCAAGAAAGGGCCTTGTCCCCCTCCACTGCCTACCATTTTCCTCGCACCCAGAACCAAGACTCCTTCCACCCCTTGATGGAGGAAGGCAGTCTTACCACAAAGGGTGTGTGAGCCCCCCAAGGTGTAAGGTAATACCACCTCCTGGACTCTTTCCCTATGACCCGGGGCTGGAAAAGGGTCATAAATACATGGAGAGGCATGTCCTCCCCAAGTGACACCTCCTTCCACAGGAAGTACGAGCTGACTAGCTAGCTCCACCCATTTGGCAGAACCTGGGTCGGCGACAACATGAAATTCCTCAGCACCACCCTAAAGAAGGGGTGCAGAGGAAGACACATACCAGCCTTAAACAGGTATTCACTGACTGCCACACAACCGGGCCTGGGGTAGCAGACCCGCTCGTTCGGCTCGGGAACTAACACTTCTATGGTGTGGGGGACACTATATCTCTTCCTAATCTCCCCCAACCTCTTCCACGTCATACTTGAAGGCACCCTAGACGCCCCCCACTCTTCGGTATAATCTATTGGCCCCTCGGCCATGGCATACCTATCAACCTCGAAATCTCCCCTGTAACTGACCCCATAATCTAACGAAGCTACTGTCACCAGCTCCCTACCCGAGGTGGACTCCATTTCACAGTATTAACACAGAAATAAAAGGGCTCTTCTAAGAATAATACCTAAGGGAGGAACTACGCGTACGGAGATAGGCCGGAGAATGAAAGAACAAATAGTCTCGACGCCAGAAAGTTCAAGATTTCAGAGAGAATCAAATTGCAAATGTTCAAAACTTCTGAAAAATGGGATTTTCTCACCTTTTATAGAGGTCCAGGATGAACCCCAGCCGTCAGATCGAAGCTCAGTCAATCTGAACCCTTCATTGTAGATCAAATCCGAGGCGTTGAATTCAAACGATTTTTCAAACCTACGCCTCAGATTCAAGTGTACCTCCCACGCACCCCATCCAATGCGTCTGCTTCTAGAACCTCCAGCTATCTTCATAATTGTATTTTTAATTCGATGGCGGCAAGCGCCTTGGAAGTCGTAACGGGTCAGCCACTTTTCCTCGAAAACAAGCACAAAACATCAAATCATTGGCACAGCTATCGACGCAAAATCATTCCCATAGAAGCCTCGACTTTCTCTTCAACGTTCAACCAACAAGCCTCGCAGGTTCAATTTCTCAACCACCTCAGCTTCCTCTTCAACGTTCAGCTAACAAGTCTTGCAGGTTCGATTTCCCAACCACATCAGCTTCCTCTTCAACGTTCATCCAACAAGCCTCGCAGGTTCGATTTCCTAACTACCTCGACTTCCTCTTCAACACAGCCTCGGTCTCTTCATCATTCGCCTACAGCAGCACATCTCTAACTCCAACCATGATATAAATAACTATACTTGGACTTGGGGGACTATTATTTGGGGTTCAAAAATTCTTTCAATTTTTACTTCATTAAAGTCCACGCATTACATAAATGACCATACTTGGACTTGGGGGACTATTGTCATACTTGGCCAACCTACCTGGGCCAATGGCCCACTCAGGCCGAACCACGTGGCACTCCAGTCGAGTTGGCATATATCGTCGAAGTCCACTAGCCGAGGTGCCTTTTACCGAAGCCTGTGAATGTAACCGAGGTCCACATGCTGAGGCCTATGAGCCGAAGCCATGATGCTGAAGCTGGTTGAAGATAGTTGAAGCCCTCAAGTGGAAGTATTGTATGAAATGGCCGAAGCCCTGAAGCTGATGCAGGAGCCTCCGAACCACAAGGGAGCATCTTCCATGGTCACTTCTCCCAAGAGTTCGTCTGCACAATGATCTTATTCGAATGATTGATGGAACGTTTGTCATAAGCATAAATGTTAAGTCTTCTCACTAGTATGGAGGCTCTGCACAAGCAATAAAGGAGCAGTAAACTAGCAAGTCAAACCCCATGCCTAGGATAAGATGTTTGAATCAAAGAGATAAGGTCACGTGCCACCTCATCCAAGGTCTCCCATTTCATATGTATCACTATAAATACTTCCCTTGTGTAATATCAAAGGGCTAATGAAAGAATCAATACAAAGAACTACACTTTACTCAACTCTCTCTCATTTACTTGCAATACACAAATCGAGTTTGTACACATTTACATATACATTTACAAACACCGGTTGGTAATTATTGTACAATCGGATCACGAACAACCCGCTGAATTTCGAACGTCACCGTCCTGCGTCGTTGGGCTACTCCCACGCCCTTTGAACCGCTCATTTTAGACTGTCCACGTGTCTTAGCGTGTTGGACATTCGCCCACGCGTGCGCGGGTGGGACCGATATCTGTTGGCAACACTTTTTGGGGTCAACAGTTTCTATTCCAAGAAAGTGAGAAGAAGACCAGAACCTTGAAACATCAACAACCACCAACAATTTCCACCGAAAGTGTAACTGAAAATTATAAGAGGAAGTTATACTTCTAAAGTTTGGGTTAGAACGACAGTAAAGATAACCTTTTCAACGAGCTGGTAGACTTCACAGTACAAAACTACAGAAATCAACAGAAAACATCTATACACAGATTAGGGAACTGAAAATTATCAAAAGCAATATATCTAGGATTTATGTTTGAATAACAGTAAATCTTACTTTTTGACTGCAACAGTAGACTTTGTAGCAGAAAATTGACAGAAAATCAACAAAAACAAACAAAACACAGATTTAGCCCCCATGCTTTCTTCATTAAAATGAAAAATATGACCGTTATCCATCACATCAGACTACAAAATCGTAACGACTATATTTTTCATTCTCATTCTACCAAAAATAAGAAACAAACAGTGGCTTAGAAATCGAAAAACATAAGTTGAAAAGAATGGGTCACATGTCCAACAAAAATCAAATGAATCAAATGAAATAGCGAAATCAAATAACATACAGACAACAAAGAAAATCAACAAGAACAAACAGACATTATAAAGAAAGAGAAACACAAGCTGCGACAAACGGGTTAAACAACCAATAAAAAGTAATAAAATGAAATAGATAAATCAAGA
>NW_019235904.1:113810-132580 GCF_002742605.1 Olea europaea var. sylvestris
AATTTTGTCAAAATTTTTCTGTATTTTGGAAACAATTTGTTAAAATTTTTTAAAAGAAAAATTTTGAAGATTTACAAAAAAAAAAAAATAAGAAATAAACATACCAAAGAGACAAACTCGAATTTCTTTTGAGATTCTATGGTATTTTTGGACAGATTTGTTAAAACCTCGCAAAAAGGAAAACAAAATGTTGAAAAATATTGGCAAATAATAGTGTTACCGTAATTTATATTTGGGCAGAGTAACGACGTTTGGATGGTTTTGAATGGTCGAGGCAAGAGTTCGACTCTTTCTCCTTAAAACGATAATGCCCCGCACTGGTACTAACGGTATTGCAGCACTTGTTTCCCAAGATACAACGACCTCGTCTTGTAATAGTAGTACTCCAAATTACAAGACCCGACGAACTCGTAAAGTTTAGATCTCTCCACACACACTGGATGACTAAAATGCACGAAAAGTAATTTTCGAGAACTGAATTATAAAAACAGAAATTATGCAGGGACAAAGGGATAATTTCGGGAGAGTAGAAAATCAATTCTGATTTTTGGAATGAATAAAAGCCGGGGTATGGGGGCCTATTTATAGATATTGAAAGGTTGTATCCCAACAGACACAACTGCCGAAAAGTTGTGTCCAAAAGACACAAACGGTTTGGACAGTCAACCGTCACAACCCGCTAAATTCTAGAAGCACCGTAACACGTGTCACACAGAAAATTCGGGGAAGAAAAAAATTAATAACATAAAATATAATAATAATAAAATAATATAATTAAATGTTATTTTACCAAAAAATATATATCAGCTTGGCCCAAGCCCACGACCCACGACCCGTGACCGTGCCATGCCGAGCCGAGCCTGCCGGTCGGACGGACGGCGGCGGCGACGCGCGCATGTGGGCTTTGGCTTAACCTACTAGCATGTAGGTTCTCTCCCTCTCAAAGACTATTGGTACCCCTTGGGGCCCAAACCCAAGTCCTAAATTTGAGCTATATAAGGTGGTTTATATTCTTCTAGTTTTCCTATGTGGGATTGGTATTTTCCAATTTCCCATCTATTTTATTTCAACATCAAGTGGGCATCTTTTGGCCTTAATTTCTCATTCACCCTAAATTGGTTTTGAGAAAATAAATATATCATATTAATCTACTCATGGAGTAGAACACATTCGGCCAAAGAAATTTTATTTCCGATTAACGAGACCCACTAAATTAATTGGTCAAAAGTTGGTCAAACCAACTAATTAAAACCAATTTTTCCAACAATCCCCCACATGAATGGAAATTAATGCAGTAGACTATGTAGACCCTATAGAGAGATCAGGCGGAATGTTATCGCATCTGGATAGGTGCCTTATGGGTTTGAACCTTCCATAGTAAAATACTATCGGATTTACTTAGCTAATCAGTGAACGCGGTGTCTTGAACTGTCAGCCGTTTTTGTAAACCAAGACAATAGAATCAACACACTAACCTTCCTACATTTTCGAGTTCTCACTGTTGTGCTCATTTTGGCCTTGAACAACTCTTGGATTTCATAGGTGCTTTAGAGAATTCAAGCCTCTGAAACATTCTCATAGAAGCGGCCACACTTCACACTTGTATAGGTGATCTCCTATTAAGAGTACCTGCCGTACTCCACTTAGGTAGTCCAAGATATAGGAATCATTAAAAGTATAACTTAACCTGAAACTTTTTGCAGATAGCACTTTCTTATCATAGGAATGGGTAGGAGTTAACTCCGAAGTGCTTATTGAATCTTCATAACTTAGTTGTCCCATTGAACCAAGATTTTGGGATCTCCAGTCAGCAAGGTTGGGTTACCATTACAAAGATTCTTATGTAGTAGGCTTTAAGCCCATTCCCCTTGATAGGCAATATACTTGATCTCTTGGTAAGCCTTTGGTAAGCGGATCCGCCAGATTTTCTCTAGACTTTACATAATCTATGGAAATAATATCATTTGAGATCAACTGCTTAACTGTATTATGTCTTCGACGTATATATCGAGACTTACCATTATACATACTACTTTGTGCTCTATCGATAGCCGACTGACTATCACAATGTATACTAATTGCAGGCACAGGCTTAGGCCAACATGGAATATCCTCTAAAAAATTTTGAAGCCATTCTGCTTCCTCTCCAGCTTTATCTAAAGCTATGAATTCAGATTCCATTGTGGATCGAGCTATACATGTTTGTTTAGAGGATTTCCAAGATATAGCCGCACCACCAATGGTAAAAACATACCCATCAGTGGATTTTGAGTCTTTTGTATCTGATATCCAATTAGCATCACTGTATCCTTCTAATACAGCTGGATATCTCGTATAATGTAATCCAACATTTGAGGTGTATCGTAGATATCTTAGAACCCTTATCAGTGCTTTCCAATGGTCATTATTTGGGTCACTTGTATATCTACTAAGTTTGTTTAGTGCATATGCAATATCCGGACGAGTGCAGTTTGTAATATACATTAGACTGCCTATTATTCGAGAGTATTCTAATTGAGATACGAGTTCGCCTTTATGTTTGGCCAAATGTAGACTTGAATCTACTGGTGTTTTAACTGGACTTTCATCATATATATTAAACCTTTTAAATACAGTCTCAATATAGTGAGATTGAGACATTACAAGTCCCTCAGATGTTTTAAGAATTTTAATTCCTAATATTACATCTGCAATATCCATATCTTTCATGTCAAAATGTTTTGTCAACATTTTCTTGGTATTTGTTATCATATCATAACTACTACCCACAATTAGCATGTCATCAACGTATAGACGTACAATTACATATGCATTAGGTGTGGTTTTAATATAAACACATTTATCATATTCGTTAATTTTAAAACCATTTGACAACATAGTTTTGTCAAATTTTGCATGCCATTGTTTTGGTGCTTGTTTTAATCCATATAATGATTTGACGAGTTTACACACCTTTTTCTCCTGTCCAGGAGCGATGAACCCTTCGGGTTGTTCTATGTAAATTTCTTCTTCTAGCTGACCATTTAAGAAAACTGTTTTGACGTCCATCTAATGGATTTCCAAATTATGCAATGCTGCGATTGCAATTAATACTCTAATTGATGTTATCCTTGTCACAGGTGAGTATGTATCGAAAAAATCAAGGCCTTCCCTTTGTTTGAATCCTTTAGCTACCAATCTGGCCTTGTATTTATCAACTGATCCATCAGTCTTTAATTTTCTTTTGAAAATCTATTTACAACCTAATGGTTTATTACCAGGTAGGAGATCTACCAATTCCCAGGTATGATTCTGCATAATAGAATCAATTTCACTATTGATAGCCTCTTTCCAGAATGGAGTTTCTGGACTAGACATTGCTTCATTGAATGTCCTAGGTTCATTTTCTAACATATAAGTTAAAAAATCTGGACCAAAAGATGTAGATGTTTTGGTTCTTTTGCTGCGTCTTGGTTTTTCATCACTTTGAGGATTACTAATTGCAGAATCATAAGTTTGTTTTTGCGGGCTTATTTCTTTCCTATCTTTAAAGAAAACTTGTCCTCAAAAAATACAACATTCCTAGATTCAATGATAGTATTTTCATGTATATCCGGAATGTCAGACTTATGTACGAGGAACCGATAAGCACTACTGTTATTAATATATCCAATGAATATGCAATCGATAGTCTTAGGCCCTATTTTAATTTGTTTAGGCTTTGGTATTTGTACCTTAGCCAAACACCCCCACACTTTTAAGTATTTGTACGAAGGTTTATGACATATCCATACCTCATAAGGAGTTTCGTTCCTACCTTTGTGTGGTACTTTATTTAGAATGTGGTTAGCTGAGAGAATTGCTTCCCCCACAAATTTTGTGGTAAACCAGAACTGACCAACATAGCGTTCATCATCTCTTTTAGAGTACGATTTTTACGTTCCGTAATACCGTTTGATTGAGGTGAATAAGGAGCTGTAGTTTGATGAATAATCCCAGAATCAGAACAAAATTCATCAAATGGTGCTCCATATTCCCCACCTCTATCACTACGAACAATTTTTATTCGTTTGCTTAGTTGATTTTCAACCTCATTCTTGTACTGTTTAAATGCTTCTAAAGCCTCGTCTTTACTCCTTAGCAAAAAGACATAACAATACCTTGTGCAATCATCTATAAAAGTAATAAAATACTTTTTACCTCCTCTAGTTTGCACAAACTTTAAATCACAAATATCACTGTGAATTAGTTCTAGAGGATTCGAGTTCATTTCAACTGAATGAAACGGTGTTTTCGCTAATTTAGCCTCTACACATGTTTCGCATCGATGATTTTGATCAAAGGACATAGAAGGCAATAAATCTAAACTTACTAATTTTCGCAATGTATTAACATTTACATGTCCTAACCTATCATGCCATAAGTTAGAAGACTCAATCAAGTAAGTAGAAGATTTATTTTTATTAATATCAAAATCACAGAGTACAGGCATTACATTCAATTTGAATAGCCCATTGGCTAAGTACCCTTTGCCTACAAACATGCCATTTTTGGTGAGTACAAACTTATCAGATTCAAATACCAGCCTAAACCCATTCTTGCTTAAAAGAGCTCCGGATACCAAGTTTTTGCGAATATCGGGAACATGCAGCACATCGATGAGTGTTACTTCTTTCCCTGATGTCATCTTCAGGACTACTTTACCTAGACCAATAACTTTTGATGTTGTTGAATTGCCCATAAAGAGTTGTCATCCATTGATAGGAGTGTAAGATGAAAACATCTCCTTATCCGCACAAACGTGACGAGTAGCGCCAGTATCAACGAACCATTCTCTCGGATTATCCACCATGTTTGCTTCAAATACAACAGCCGAGAGCATTAGTTCAGACACTCCGTTAGACGGTCTGTCTTCTTCAGTCAAGTGTACTTGGTCCTTTTTGTTTTGCTTTTTCTGCCGGCAGTCCTTTGCAATATGACCAGGCTTACCGCAGTTATAGCAATCTCCTTTGAATTTCTTGGCCTTGCTCTTTTGCTTGCTATTATTCGGGTGCTTTCTTTTCTTGCTAGTATTTGGCTCCACCAAGTTGATTTTAGCCTCCATTTGCTGCTTTCTAGACTTCTTTTCAGCATTTCGATTGTCTTCCTCAATTCGTAATCCAACAATCAAATCTTCAAGTCCCATTTCCTTGCGTTTATGTTTCAGGTAGTTCTTGAAATCTTTCCACATTGGTGGTAATTTTTCGATAATTGCAGCTACCTGAAATGGTTCACAGAGTTTCATGCCTTCTGCATGTATATCGTGCAAGATAAGTTGTATCTCTTGGACTTAAGTCATTATTGTTTTAGAATCTACCATTTTGAAGTCCAGGAATTTGCCTACAACGAATTTCTTCAATCCGGCATCTTCTGTTTTGTACTTCTTTTCCAATGACTCCCATAGTAATTTAGCCGTTTTGACGGAACAGTATACGTTGTATAGTGTATTGTCAAGGCAATTGAGGATGTAATTTCTGCACAAGAAGTCACTATGACTCCAAGCATCGAATGCTGCTTGTTTTTGAGAATCTGTTTCCTTCTCCTCAACAGTTGGAGCATACTCTTTCAAGATTTTGACCATATTCAGAGTCGTGAGATAGAACAACATTTTCTGTTGCCATCTCTTAAAATCCACTCCCGTGAATTTTTCTGGTTTCTCCCCGTGAGCATTGTTAGGGGGTACGACAGACGTACTAAGGGGTACAACAGACGTACTACTACTTGACATTATCGTTTTAAGATTGTTGAAAAATATTAGCAAATAATAGTGTTACCGTAATTTATATTTGGGTAGAGCAACGACGTTTGGATGGTTTTGAATGGTCGAGGCAAGAGTTCGACTCTTTCTCCTTAAAACGATAATGCCCCGCACTGGTACTAACAGTATTGCAGCACTCGTTTCCCAAGATACAACGACCTCGTCTTGTAATAGTAGTACTCCAAATTACAAGACCCGAAGAACCTGTAAAGTTTAGATCTCTCCACACACACTGGATGACTGAAATGCACGAAAAGTAATTTTCGAGGACTGAATTATAAAAACAGAAATTATGCAGGGACAAAGGGATAATTTCAGGAGAGTAGAAAATAAATTCTAATTTTTGGAATGAATAAAAACTGGGGTATGGGGGCCTATTTATAGATGTTAAAAGGTTGTGTCCCAACAGACACAACTGTTAAAAAGTTGTGTGCAAAAGATAAAAACGGTTTGGACAGTCAACCGCCACAACCCGCTAAATTCTAGAAGCACCGTAACACGTGTCACACACAGAAAATTCAGGGAAGAAAAAAAATTAATAACATAAAATATAATAATAATAATTAAATAATATAATTAAATGTTATTTTATCAAAAAATATATATCAGCTTGGCCCAAACCCACGACCCAGCGGCGCGCGCGTGTGGGCTTTGGCTTAACCTACTAGCATGTAGGTTCTCTCCCCCTCAAAAACTATTGGTACCCCTTGGGGCCGAAACTCAAGTCCCAAACTTGAGCTATATAAGGTGGTTTATATTCTTCTAGTTTTCCTATGTGGGATTGGTATTTTTCAATTTCCCACATATTTTATTTCAACATCAAGTGGGCATATTTTGGCCTTAATTTCTCATTCACCCTAAATTGGTTTTGAGAAAATAAATATACCATATTAATCTACTCATGGAGTAGAACACATTCGGCCAAAGAAATCTTATTTCCGATTAACAGGACCCACTAAATTAATTGGTCAAACCAACTAATTAAAACCAATTTTTCCAACACAAAATACCAATATTAAACAGTAAAATTGCAATAAATAATACAGAAAGAACTCAAAGATTCACAACAAAAAATAGAAAGCAACATACCTGAGGTCACCAAACTCAAATTTCTGACCAGATTTCGACTGTTTTTTAGGATCAATTTGTTAGAACCTTGCAAAAATAAACAAAAAATTATCAACATTCAACAGTAAAATATAGAAATTGAAGGTTTGTTTCGATATTTCTACGATATTTTAGGACCGATTTGCTAAAATCGTACGGGCAACTTGAAAAAGAGATAGATAATCGTCTTGTCATATCCATATGCTCACACTCCACTTAAAATTGAAGAATCATATTACTACAATTCTTGTTGCTCTTGCAGTTTAAATTAACTGGCAACTCTTTTTCGCTCTTATTTAATAAAAGGTAAACAACCTCTTCTGTCAATACAATATTTCTTTTTACATTTAAAATTGAAGTAATTTTGAGGGAAGAAGACTATGGACAAAGATATTTAAAAGACGGAATTAAAATTAAAATGAAAACATACCTCCAATATTTTTGACTTTCACTCTCAAACGCAAACACTTGTAAAAGAATCACCAAATCCACAAAAATTGTTGTTATCTACTTTCACTGGACCCTAACCTCTGCCACCAAATTATAAAAAATTTATTTCAAAATTCTGTTGGTAACATATGTGCTCATACAAACCTATACCATCATTCGAATGAAATTTAATTACAAACTTTCAGCATAGAATCCTACAATGTTGCCAAATTGATAACGCCGCTAACTGTAACTTTACCGTGGTTCCTTTCTCTATGACCAAGTAAAAACATTCATCTTCAAAAGGAAGATCCAACATGTCAGCTTCCATCGCTTTAATTCTGAGAACCATAGCACAAAAGAAGATATAGCCCTTGTTCCCCTCGGGACATAATCCAGTGGTGCAAAGAACAAGGGTGAGATTATCTCACGCCTTGCTGGCAGCTGCAGGGTGGGGGTTCGATTCCTGAAACATGGAATTGGACTCCTTGTAGGCGCAGTGTACAAACAACTCTTGTTCCCTGGCCTGTTGGGGCACATCCCGCGATTTACCTCCCTCACAAAGCTCTAGGGGCAGGGCGGTGGGGGTCCTCAAGGTTGGGTTCAACCTTTTTTTTTTTTTCTATAAGATATAGCCCTTGTTTGAACTCCATTCTTTTGATAAGAATGAATTTTTGAATAGTGTATTGACGAAAAATATATGATTAACAAATAAAGAAAAGTTTTTGATTTTACTTTATTGAAAAATATGTAGTTGAAATGATGTCAAAACACTGTTTAAAAATGTATTTTTTATCTTTTCCAAAGAATAAGGCTCAAACATGGACATAATCCGAAATGAGAAGTGAACTGCATTAACACTTCAATCAAATTACAAATTAACAGTACTTCTTAAAAAATTTCGCTCTAAAAAATCACCATCATTGAAGCCATGCAATAAATAACCACAAAATTGTTTAAGAAGTCAAAAAATACTTCCAAGTCCTTCGATCAAATTTACCAACTTTTAGCCAAAATTGCAAAATAGATTAAATAGTGAAACAAGGGCAAAAGACAGTCAATATCCATTAAATGGTACAGCTTTTTGTACAAGACAAAGTTGTACCATCTTCTTTGGATCTGGTACACAGTGATAAATTAACCAGATAGGGTATAATTATTGAACCTTTGAAGCCCTTAGTGAATAATCATTGCTTTCATCTTCTCGTTAGTAACTGTTGACAAGTCAATACGGGTGAAATCAATAATTCCATCTCGATACAATTCGTCAGAAAGCAGAGAATTTCTACAACACGCATCCAAAATCTGTTTATGAAACTATATTTTGTTCAAATTGACTTCTTCGAAAACTAAATAATTACGTAAAACAGCAAATAAGAAGAATTATGGAAGAGTCGGGTTTTATGTGTTGAAGAATGAGATGACAGAAATGAGAGTAAACTTTGAACTTTGAACCATTTGTAATGTTCTTCTTCGACAAATCTCAAATCCCTAACATTTATTTGAATTAACATCAAAATGCAAAATTAACGAGTAAAAAATGACAAATACTTCAAGGGTTTTGTGGGGCTGGGCTGGTAGTTACTAGTAATTAGGGTCAAGTATGCGGAAGCTGTAGTCGGAAGACGTCTGCCTTCTGACGTGTTGATTTGGTTGTGGAAAAACCTCTTTGGATGTAAATTTAAACGGTTCGTCTGTTGAAAATTTCTGTGGAAGAGGGGGAAAATTTCACAGACCGCTGGAGGTCAAAAGAAGGCGAGCATGTCTGTGTCTTCATTTATTCTTCCTCTTTGGGTTTGGTTAAGTTATGGAGAGAGGGAGAGGAGCTGATCCAAAGATGTGTGAATGGAAAACTAGATGACCCATTTTGAAAAGGAAAAAAAAGCCTAAATCTCTCTCCGTCAGCATGGAGAAAGATTTTCTCCGCACTACAAGGAGACACTACTCTCTGCTCCACGCAGCGCGAAGAAGAGTGACACTGCTCTCCGCACAGCGCGGAAAGAAGTCTGAGATGAGTGAGCGAATGCGGGTTGAATATTTGGGCGGGGGCGGAGAGTACGATTTTATCTCGTCCGACTGTTTAAAGAAAGACTAAACTTTCACATATCATAATAACCTAACACAAGAAATGAACAAATCTTCATCTACATACCTAAAAAACTGCAACAAGGAAACCGACTGCAGAACGCTTGATCTGTTGCATAAAACTTCCTTCTTCCAAAAATATTCGTTCACCTATGACTCTTCTGCGCAATTTAAGTCCTTCCTTTTGCAAATTCAACAATACAATGATGCATTTACCCCAATTAACATTGACAATAATTTCAATTTTTTGACAAAATTACAACAACGAGAGTCACGGGATAGAGAAATATAAAAGAAAGAAGAAAAAGAAAAAGAAAGAGGAGCTTGCACAAGAAAATGTTGCATGGGGAAAGAAAGGAGTGACTGGTTGAGTGCGAGAAGTTCCCATTAAAAAATCAAACGACATCATTTCATCTGATGAAATGAGAAAAAAAAATGGAAATTTCTAGAGGACGACACATATTTGCGACACCTATCTGAATGAACAGTAGCACTTCTTACGCTCTTTTATATATGTAAGATAAGATTGGATATAAATTTGAACACTAAACTAATTTGACGGATGGAAAAGTAAAAATTATATGTATTGTCATAAGAAGGGAAAATAACAAAGACATCATACCATCAGGGTGACGAGAGCACATCGTGCTATGGAGGAAGGGAAAATAACTCTACCATGCCATCCAACGGAGCCCCCTTTCATTACTTAATTTTCTGCATTCTTACAATAAACAAAAATGTAATATTTTGCCCAAATTCCGATGTTTATTGTTTCATACGTGTAGAGTTCTTACAATGGAGGAACATGATTGAGATAGATTTCGTTGACTTTCTTACAATTGCTTAATCTCCACAAGCAGGGGAAATGTCTATTCAGATCAATTCTGTTGATATTTATAACTCCAATGTCTGGACTATTTGTGGGGTTGAACAAATGGGCAAGAACCACGAGTTTTGCCCAATTTTTCCCCTTGTTTGATAGGCTGCCATTATATTTTAATTGACACTAGAAAATGAATTGAAGTTGGATGACGCAATTGGCATCTTTTCAGTGACCAAAATTGAAATCAATCCTTCAATGTTATGATCTCATGAACAATGAGAAATTGCCAAGAACAAAGTCACATGAAACGAGTTTCCATAAAAAATAACAATAACAAAAACAAAGTTTCCGTAAAATATCAGTATATCGGACAACATGAATATGGTGAAATATCGACTGCAAGTTGCATTTAAAAAAAAAGCCCAATCAAACAACATTTGAAATCACACAAGGAACCTATACATTATACACCAAATATAGTATGATGAAAAAAAACAAAAAAACCAAATTGGCATCAATACTCGAGGCCGCTTGTACATTTCTTTTATACGAGGTCATGCATCAAATAAGATAAGACTTAATTTTTATAGGAGAATAGGAGATATATTCCTCTGTGTCCGCACTTTCTGAACTGAACAAATCATGGGCACGTAAAAAGTAAGTGTGCTATTGAGCGATCTACAGAATTTGTATCGGTTTCCACGTTCATGAATCCAGCGCACCTATAAAGAAAGGTCATTGACAATTATCAAGGAGTTCAAACAGGAGCAACAAGCATTAGTTTTAGCATCATTTTCAGCAAAATGAAGTCAATCCTACGTTTAGGTTATGCAGAATGCTTGAATATTAAATATGTGCAAATATATGGAGACATACTTGTTTGCTCCTTCAGCCATAAATGTTCCACTGGCATCTCTTTCATCTCCAGAGCTGCTGTTCAGGTTTTCTTGGTTTTGTCTTTGTTCAGCACTCGTTGCTAAACGATATAAACCGTCCCTTATGCATAGCTTCGTCCTCAAGTCCAACTGAAAAAAGAATGTTAACCGCAATCAGTGCCAAGGCAGTTGAATATTTATGAAGACATGGAGCATACAAAAATGATATGCAGTCAGCATATAAGGGTGAGTGGAAGACCTAAGAAGTATTGAATGGAAATAAAAAGGAGATGTAACTCTAGTTCTTGTTACCTACTAGGCCACACACGTACAAGCTTATGCCCTGCCTGTGGGCCTACATGTATGTGCAAGCCCTATACAAGATGAGTATCTTTACCAAAACCTTGTGTTTGGGTAGTCCAATGGATAATTTAGCGTGCTGTCCCCTTTCTCTCATTTAACTGCTTTGGAAGAGGGCCTTAGAATGATAATCTGAATATTGGAACCCCTCGAAAAGTTCTGTTACCCACAGATGAGAGTGATCAGGGAGAACATGAAGTGAATTACTAAAGATTAGAGATACGTTGAACCACTTCATCTAAATACTTAAGATGTTAGATAATGTCACATTTGTATCATTTAAATATTTTATTCAACATACCCCTTCACATGTAGGCAAGGTTCTTTATTTTCCATCAAAGCCCGCCACACACATAATTTCAATAAATGTGTGGCGGCAAAACTTTAACTTAGGACCGACCTCTGCCTGCTTTGATATCAAGAACACAAAGATGATATAAAATAAAATTCTGATATTATGTTTCATTACGAGAAAAATTGTGACTTTATGTGTACAATGTAGTCTAGGAAAAAACATGTGTACACGAAATAATGCCTATTAGTATAGAAATTATAAAAGTTTAAGCTGCTAAATAAGGCCATAAGTATATCATTAAAGTAATATATAAATGTGCAGTGAGGTTTATTATCTTTAGGTAAGTAGTCTAAACTATCTTATTCTGTTTTTCTTTTCAATTTAATTTTTCCTGATCTACATATTTAACAATCCATACCATGTAACTTCTATTACCAAAAGGTGTACTCAAACTATGAGGAAATTAAACAAGGAAATTCTCAATATCTCTTTGCAGCCACGTCATGAATAAAACTGCATATTAGCAATTGCATAGGATCTCTCTTAGGAATATAGCTAATAACTCCAATAGAACAACTCGTGTTGATTTTGACTGAATTTGCAAAACATAATCATTAGAATTAAGTTTTAAAGCAATCTTCGGTCTGTAGGACCTTAGCATTACATGGATGCAAATGATAATTCTGTAGTATCTCTATAGCCTGGAAAATTGCATCCCTAACAAAGCAATGTCAACAAACAAATAACCTAAAAAAAATTCTGAAGTTGCAACTGTATAAACTGTTCAATTCTTTCAAACTCAAAATTTTGGTTGGTAATACTACAGCATGAAAATTGGATTCAACTCTTACTGTACTATTATGGCGTTACTTGCACACAGTTCTAGAAGTTTTTGTCTCCCGTATGATAAGACACCGTGCAATATAAAATAATAGATAAATTGAATGTCAAAGGTTTTATGCCATTAGAATAATTCATAATGTACCACAACTTAAAGCTTACACATTTTAAAATCCAGAAAAGGCATTATACCTGTTTTGTGACATGCTGAAGCTGGCAAAAACTAACTGCTTCTGGTGAAATATCATCCAAATTCGGACTCATTGACAGGCTTTCTTGTATGTTTGAGGAACATAGTTCTGCCGGCGTTACTATCCTGCCTCCTTCAACATCACAACGATCGTCAAGTTTATCTCCAGAAAAGTGGACTTGCTTTTCTTGTGAGACAGAATCACATGTGGAGCCTTGCTGTTGATGTTGTATGTCCATATATGGGAAAGCTTGATTAGATGCATCCCCATAAGGAAATTGAATGACTTCACTTGGTAGGTTACTAATATAACTACCATTTCCAAAGTATTGTTCTTTTCTTTTTCTCTCAGAGGGGTTCTGATGCTTTGACTGCAATTTGTACTCGTGGATCTGCTAAGTATTTCACATTGAAATTGTTACATCACCAAACAGTTTGAAAATCATTTAATTATAGTGGATACGATATTCACTGAGACAGCATCAACGGATTTTAAAGACTACAGACTTCGATTAAAAGAAGAAATTTGCATCCAAAATTAATGAAACTTAAATAAATAACTCTTACATAATCAGGATTAAAAAATAAGCCCACATAATTAGCAGGAATAATTCCTTCTCAAGATTCATAAGTGTTTAAAGTACCATTCAATGGCTGAAATCCAAAATTTCATTGAGTTTCAATATTTGAAAAGAAAAAAATTTCTGTTACCAATTACAAAGACACTCACTAACCTGATCTTTAGGCATAAACTCATCTTTGCAGTCTGGCCTAGAGGTTCCATTCACAATAGATAGATGAGAAGCAAATTCATTTGTACCTAAGGGCCAAGAACTCTCTTTGGACCCAACTGGGGATGTTTCCAAGGCTGAATCATTACTCACGATCAACTTCGATAAGTTATGGCTGCCTGACATATTTTCCATTGCATTTGATTCAGGACATGAAAACCAACCAAATTCATCTTCTCTGCTGGCCCCAAGTCCAAAAGTCGAATCACAACTTCTGGAAGACACAATCCAATAATGAGCAAACAAATGATGCAGTGAAAATTATAAATACATAATCTCAAAAAGAGGAATCGGGCAATTACCTAAACATCCTATCAACATCCTCAAAATTATCCAAAAAGTTGAGATCATTGTCTGTTTGGGGTGTGTCCTCAAGTGAATAACTGTAGGAGTGGTTATGATCTGAAGTACTCTTCTCATCTTGAATTGGATCATTTGCATAAAACTCACTACCAATGGAGTCTGTATTATTATTTTTGAAGTCGTGGCCTGATGTTTTCGTATTATCAGATATTAACCCAGGAACATTTCTGATTGAGTGGCTATCAGATGAAGTAAGAAACAAACTATTTTTTCTGTGGGACAATGAGTCTTTTTCCAACACTAAGCTCTTTCTATTATACTCTCCTTGTTCTCTTTCCTGATCAACATAGCTATCACTATATCCATCTATAAAATTACTTGAAATACAAGTTACTCCACAGCGAGGTTTCTTGCAACCATCACCCTGAAAGTAATTTCTGTTGGCCCGTTTGTCACCCGTCTGGGGCACTATGTGGTCATCAATCTGGCAAAATTCATCCCAAACTGTACCTTCGATCTGTTAACAACAGTTACAGAATTTTTAGGTGTAAAAACTGCAGAATAATTTTATAGAATGAGAGTAAAAATTTACAACAGATTAGAGAATAATGAACTCATGAATAACGGAACTACGAGGCAGTTGTGTAAAAAACTTTAACCATAATTCAGTCCTAAGGGCCTTAATGAACATTACCAAACTAACTGAGAGACATAATTTGGCAGAATAGTAAAAGTTACCGTCAATAAGTAATCTCAGCAACGTGTAAATATAAACCTCAACTAGAGGATATTAAGCTGGGGACATAAAGCATGTTTGGTACAGCTTAAAATCCAATTAAAATCAATTTTTTTACCGTTATTTCACTATTTCAGCTGTCATTTTTGAATTCTTCTCTTACAAGTAGGACCCACTTTATCTCTAACGGTCAAAAAATCAATTAACAAAATCCCTACCAAACAAGCACATAATACCTTCTTTCTTCTCAGCCGGTTTCCAGGTATAACATTCAAGCATTTGTATCACAAGGAATTATGTGTGGTTTCTGTGATCCTCGCATTAACTGGGTATGTAATGTATTTAGTCCATCCATTTAGTGACACGTAACTTAATAATGCCTCTAGTACATACTATCCATTTATGTGTAATTTCTGTGATCTCCACATTAACGGGATATGTAATGTATTTAGTCCATCCATTTAATGACGTGATATTTAGCGCCTCTAGTACACTCTATTTTGTCCTTTTTTCCTGTGGTAGAAATTGATAACCTCTTTTGAATAGATAGACCAAAGACCAATGACTTATAAGACTAATTAACAAGAATTCGTAAAATTATAATGGAAAAAGATCCAACATATTACAACTTAAAGTGGATACAGGGTAGAAGCTAGATAGTAGGACAGGACTCGCAGAAAAGAAAGCATGCAGTAAGAACTCCAAAAGTAACTTTTTCTATAATCCAATAATTCAATGTGCCATTTCGCAGACCTATTGAAGAGAATTTTTGAAGTAGCTGATAAAAATTAGTTAATTACAGTTTCATTAATTTTAGAATATATATGCATTCCTGATACGTCTTCTCAAGTGAATTATGTTCTAGTTTATTTTTCCTTTTTAAGTAGAGAGGTTCTTGTTTAAAGTGTGAGGGATTACTTTCTTCTCTTTTGGAAATGAATAGGGTGTAGAGATTATAAAATCTCAAGTTTTATGACTTATCTTAATGTCTCCATTTTATTAACCCCTATAGTACTAAGCCCTTGTTTGGGCTCCATATTAATGAGGTTTTAGGGAAAAATGTATTTTGGAATAGTCATTTTTTTAGGGAGTGTGGCTAAGCAAAAAGGAAAATTTTTGGATTTACGTGTAATACTATTTCACTGAAAAATGTGTGGTTAAAAAGAAAAAATAGAAAAATGCAGTAAAATAAAAATGAAGCCCAAGCATGGGCTAAATATTATCAAACAAAAACTTAATAATATGTACAACATTTAATAAGTAAAATACCCTGCTCAATTTTTCCGATATTGCTATTTCTAATTTTTCTACAAGTGGGCAAAGTTACAATGTGGAAATTCATATTTCATGGGAACTTTTCCGCTATAACAAGTATAGACTCAACACATGATAGAACTGATAAGAATTCCAAGTTCTACAACTACTTGCATGAACCATTCAATAAAAAGAATGGACGGGATGCCATAATTTTGCAACAGCAATTTAATGACAAAAGTTTTTATTACTTGCTGTTTCTAAAAGGGTAAATCTCTTTGTTTCTTCCATGTTTATTCAAGGACTAGATGAAATTATATTCACCACCAGATTACCATCTTTAACCTGCACCTTTTAGACTAAGGTGCAGGTGCATAGAAACTTCTTTTTTTTTTTTTTTTTTAACCGTGAGTGTCCGGATTAGCTTACGCACACCTCGACTAATTCTAAGGGACCCTGAAGTTTACAACCTGGTATTCACCTCAATAGCCCTATGAGACTCGAACGAGTAACCATTGAAGAGCAAACTCAAAATCTGATCACTAACCTACCTCTTAGGGTTGGGTGCATAGAAACTTCAAATATGTATCAAGCACATAAGTCTCTGTTTGTCTTCCATTCCTGCAAAACTCTTTTTTCTATATACTCATTTTCAACCAAACATTGACACAATAAATTATTCTATACATAAAACTAATATTTTTCTTTATTTTTTAACCAAAAATTCACAATTCATAACAATGTTTTCAGGGAAAAATAAATATAAAACTAAAAAAGACCACCAAACAGGGGCTAAGAGAGGCAACTATCGCTGAGGATTTATTTATAATAATAGTATGAAAACTTCTTTTCATCCCTGATATCTCTTAGCTTATACATGACCCATTCATAGTTGACCCACAGAGTTGCATAATAGGACCCTGTCGTGGCTGAGTCAACCACATATTGCACTAAACGGTTTTACACATACATTACTACTAGACTATTCTGTTGTGATCTAATTCTCAAGCATGTGCGGAATTTGGTTTTCAAAACACTAGCCAATCAAAAAATAAACCTACCTCGTAGGTGCATAAGTCTGACATTTCTTCAAGTCTTCAGATTGCAATCAAACTCTGGTTTCTTTATATTTAAACTCCAAATCCTTCCTTCACCAAATTCACCGAACAGAAAAGTGTGTTAATACCATCTCAAAATCATCTTCTCGATTGCATCATTATATTATACATCAATCTCCAATCTCAAACTTATCAGAAAGCCAAGAAAAACAAAATATAATCAAATTGATGAAGGAATAATAGTGCCTCAGAAATAAATAGCAACTATACAAAGAACTTAGATCGTTTCCATCAGAAAATTAGTGAAAGTATAAAGTTTTGACTCAATTAGCACAGTAACAAAGTTGTAAAAAAACTAAATTAATCTCCAAGGTTCAGTTACCTTGGAACTAATCAAAGCTTGATTCGTGAAACGAATTGAAAAATCCAAACAACAAAATCAATTCAGTCGACAGCAACAATAATACGCAATAAATATAGCAGTTAATACTTCAAAACAAGATCTAGCCTGAAAACTCACCAAAAGTTATAAAAACGCCTCAAAAGTTGTAAGAATTCTCGGAAATGATGATTTAACTCCACAAAGCCACCAGCAGAAACCCTTAATTTGAATCACAAATCTCGGAATCGTAGGTTATTATTAGAGAGAAAAAGGAGGATGAGGATAAAACTTTGACGAATATTTTAATTGATTAATTGAATAAATATAGGGAATCATGGATAGAGCGCCACGTGGTGAAGAGATCCAAACAAAGGCAAGTGGGATCAAAATTCGTGGACGAGAGAGCTAGTCGAGATGCGATCTGTTACTAGAAAATTATTGGTCCACGTGTCATTCAGGTTTTGGAGAAGGGACATGAGCCGGCTGTAAAGGTAAGTAGTACGTAGATGGGTGAGGGACTGGCTTTTGGTGTTTGGACAAAGCACTCAACACTTTTAGTGTGGGCTCTGGGCATTTAGTTTGGGCTTTAATCCAGTTGTTACAGCTGGAAATTTTCTTTTATTTTTGCCTTTAGCTTGTTGATTTAAGCCTTTTAAAAAGTTGATCAAAATTTAAATCAAAATTAATAATTAATTTTATCATATACTTAGGACTCATAATTTTTATCAAAATTTTAATAAATATTTAGCCCCTATTTGACAACCATTATAATGAGAAATTTGGGTAAAATATATTTTGAAATAGTAATTTTTGATAGAATGTGTGGTTAAAAAAGGATGAAAAATTTTTTATTTACGTATAATATTATTTTATTAAAGAATATATGGTTGAAAAGAGAAGAGAAAAAAATGTATTAAAATTTTAAAGGAAATCAAACAAAGGCTTAAATAGTTTTATCGGAATCTATTATGAATCCCTTTTTTTTCGTTTTTTTTTTGCTACACAGAGCAGGGGCTAATTGTCTGATAGGTAAGTTAAGGCTAAGCTTTCATTTGGCTCCCATTAAATTAAATTTCATTTTTCTCTTTCATATTTTCAATCACATAATCTTCCATAAAATAATATTACACGTAAATTAAAAAAAAATTCTTCATTTTCGACCACTCATTTTCCAAATAAAATAATATTCCCCCATTTTAACTTGAAAAAATGGGGACCAAACAGAGGCTAATAACGAGGCAAAGAAAAAGGTTGGCACATAATATTTAAACAAAGTAAAACAAGTAGACGACATAATAAACAAGATTTAATTTCTATTTTAACATCAATGTACACTTTATCCTACCAAACAAGTATTAAGAAACACATTTTCGATTGCAAATGATAAAACAACTACATAATTGCGAAATATCCAAGTTACATTGATACAGTGCTGCAAAAGAAAATTATGTTTACTGTCTGCACGT
>NW_019235904.1:145167-199912 GCF_002742605.1 Olea europaea var. sylvestris
TCAAATATCTCCGTCCTCGGTCGACCCCACGAATGCTCCACCTGTCACAAGATATTCCTCACTGGCCAGGCTTTGGGTGGGCATATGAGGCTGCATTACAAAGGCGGGATCTGCGGAGGCAAGAAAAGCAACGGCCGTGTCTCAGGCCAAAGCCATTGCAGCAACATCGTTAGAGACTTCGACTTGAACATGCCGGCGTTTGAATGTCCCGAGGATATTCATGAAGTTCTTGATGATCAGGCGCTTGAATGTAACGAGGATTTTGATGATCAGCCTTCGTGTGACGAGGATGTTAATGTTCTTGATGATCTGGTGCTTGGATGCGACGAGGATATTGACTTGAATATATTATAGCTTCCTAAATGGTTTTCACGTCCTTTCTTTAGGAAGGTATTAGCAGGGAGTTAGAATGTTTCTTTTTAATGTACAAGGAACAGTACTTTAAGGATTTGTTACTTTTTATTTTCTGGTCAGTTTAGTTTGTGGGTTATAATACCGTATACGAACCACTAACTTTTCAATTCTTTTATTCAACCGTAATAAGAATATTTCGTTGTCATCGTGTATTCGCATAAATAATTTTTTTTCACTCATAATCAAAATGTGTTTAAATCCTCCTATGCGAATATCTATTCTTCAAACTCTCCCATCCGAGAACATAAATAAATACAAATATTGAAAACCGTTCGAAATTCAGTAGGTTAGAGAATGGAAATTGTAAAATCATTTAGAACGAAGATTTTTTTTCATCTATTTATTTAAATTTTACGAACATCATTTTGATACTTTGACTCTTGACCTTTTACACTTTTGTGGGACGATTTTTAAATCATCTCTATTTTCTTTTTTACCCCCACGTATAGATATTTTAATTTTATACATGCATGCTACATTTAACCTACTTCTGTGCCAAATATGCAAAGGGAATCAAGTGTTCGTGTCAAGAATAATGATCCTTACAAGTCACATGTGCCTCATGTGATCCTTATTGCAGATTGGATAATTTAACATCTATGTTTGCCACGTGTGAATTGCATAGGTCGTACATGCAATTTATTAAATTCAACGAGCGAAATCGTAACGAGTGATGGATGGAGAGCATTTTTTCAATGAGTGCCCTGAGGATTTTAGGAGTTTGGCTAGAAGTTAGGGACGCGATCAAAAATTTTGTTTGTGATTGAACAATGAACTCTCATATCGAGTGATGGATGTGGAATATTTGTGATAATTCAATGACTTAAAAAAATTTAAAATTAAAATTCGATTAGGAGCTAAGAGATACAACTCGATGTTTAGTTAATGATGAAATAATTGACCTGTGAATTTTCTAAAGATCAATTTTCAGTATGTGACGAGGGTATTAATGAAGTTCTTCATGATCGGTCTGTGGAATAAATGTTTATTTGATTGAAGGATTTCATATAAATGTTTATTTGTCTTGCCCGACTTAGGGATCAACATTGTTTGTCAGTGAGCCAATCTATGTTTGACTCAACCCTATAAGCAGAAATGGACCGGCTCACCTAATGAACTGAGTCAAGCTCTGGGGTTGATGAGCCGGACTCGCCATTAACATTCCTATAATGATTTTTATTAACTAATCACACATCTTGCAAGCAATGCCGTGTTTCTATGGCAAAATGGATAATTAGAAAAAGAACATAAAAAAGAAAGAACCCTCTTTTTGCAACTTTTTAATTTGATAGCACGTCAAAAAAGAGATCTGCTGCAAGAACATGCTCATTGATAAGATTTTATACAGATATATACTTGGCAAATTTTTATTGGTAGTTAAAAAAAAAAGTTGCAAATCAAAAACTCTAATTTCAGTCCCTTGCCGATAGCCCCCGTCATTGAACCTCTCAACCAATTTATTCCTTCAAAAAATTATCACCCGTATTGCACAATCATTAATTTTACTAAAGTAAAACCTATCGGGTGATGTATTGCTTGACAATTGAGTGATCCAGTTGAAATGAATTGAAGTTTAGTGATCTTGATGAGATTTTGGAAGAAGATGAGTGGCCAAAATGCAATTTCGCAATAAAATGCACTGGAATATTTTTCCAACTCTCTGAATTTATGCCACCTCAAAAGCTGTAAAAAAAAAAAAAAAAGGCTGTACTGGTCCGTTAAATCCACTCTCCGTTGCTGTTTTTTGATCAATTTCACAAAATCAATTTAGAACAATACATACAGGATTTGCATACATGTAACAATCTTGTTACATATACACCTTTCTTTACACCGTGGTTTACCGAATTTATACTTGGCACAATCCTGTACCACCTTTCACATTTTACACATTTAATCCACCCATCATCCATGTGCCACATCATTCATCTGTAAAGCAAGCGGTAAAGGATGTGGTACAAATGGCTTAACTCTACATGTAAATACACATATAGAGATACGTGTTACGTGTATATCCATGGTCCATGGATTCGAATTTGGGGCCATTGGGCCTATATTTTTTTCTCAAAAGACCGATCCCTTAATTCATTGGCCCAAAGAATTGCAAAATTTAAGGAAAAAATAAATAAATTTATGCCCAAGTCCCAACAGCAGCAAACGCAGAGACATCTTCTTCCTCCCCTTTCTTCCACAATTCCACCGTCGCTGCCTGACAGCAAATACTAAAAGCTTCGGTAGAGCCCAGCACACGCGACAGCACCGCACTCGTCGGGTGCTGACTTCGCCACTAAGGACAGACATTTCTAAATGAGTCGTGCCTGACTTGAATTTCTCAAACTTGATATATTATTCAATGTTAACGAAATGTGGTAATATGGCAGAATTATTGATTTCATGGACCATGCATATTGTGCCACAATCTAATAGTTAATCAATTTGGGTCGATAATGGTTTGCCAGAGCTCAAAATGGTGTGGTGATAAAGAGTTATGAACCTGTAAAAATGCACATGCCAATATCATGCTCTGGGTTTACTTACTTTCCAAATTGGGTGAAACAATAGATATTACACTATGGTATATTTGGTTGTTTGATAGAGCTTTTAATATTTTTTTAATAAATTTTAATAAAAATTGATCAAATGTATGATTGAAAAGTTGATAAAGAGTTGTAAATACCATAAAATGTTTAAGTAAAACTAATTGTTGAATTGAACATCAACTTTTAGCAACTTTTCAAACTATCCAACAAGCACTTAATATTAGATAAGATTAAATAGTACAAAAGACGAGCCAAAATCAAAGTTTTTGTAGATTTTGATTAAAAAAATGATAAAATTTGTGAGTCTCACAACATATGTGATTAAAAATGAGTTTTTCAAAATAGTAACCAAACAGAGGCCAGAGATGATATTTACATTTATTTATTTATTTATTTATTTTTAACTAAGACTACTCACTCCATATGCGAAGGACAACTACTGCCATTGTTTAGAATTTAAATATACATAATCTCATAATATTGCAAAGACTTATGATCGAAAATGCTGTTTGCGTAGGTTGACATTTAGCTTAATTTTCAAATACTCGCAGAAAAATTTAAAATGATCATCAATTACTACCATTTTTGGATTTTGATGTTGAAATATAAATTGTTTGCAAAATGCATGTTGTAAATTAGTATGTGAATAATTCAATTCAATAAGATTTACAAGATTATATTGTTGACCTAGTGTTGACTTCTCGTTTTGATTATCACAAACATATCACATTTATTTCTAACAAATTTATTTGAGTATGGATAGTCAACATGCAAACCAAACTTTGAAGAGGCAAAGCGACGATCAAAGGAAAATAAAAAGGGTGGAAAAGTCTAAGTACGGCATGCACGTCAAGACAAAGAGTCATATTAAAAATAGTAGACTTAGAACTCTTAATCTCATATGTAAAGGTAATGTGCTTCAATAGTTTGGAAATATATCGTAAAAAGACTCAAGTGTCAACTTTATACCCAAATATTTATCATTTCACCAAAACACTTGCAAAATATTTTTCCAAGATAACAAACTCAATTTTATTTCATGAAATGATAAATATCTTGAAAAATATCTTAAAAAATCGTATATAAATATTTCTCAAAGCATTACTTTTATTAAACGATTGGAGAAAATCAATTTTTGCCATAGCGGACGTCCGGTAGAGAAACAGTAAAAAAAATTTAACCGTTTGGACTTCTGAAAAAGCAACGACTAGTGGACCGTCCAATATGATAGCGGACATCCAGTAGACCTCGTCCGAAATGACATATATTTTGACGGTATCACTGCTATAAATATCTCTTCACTTTCTCATTTAAACTAACCTTTCCTTGAGCATTAAAGTGAAGCTTTTATTGATCTCAACTACTCTTTTAATTCTTTAGAAGATCAAATTAGTTACATTTTGAAAAATTCTTGAGTGATCCAAATTATTACAAATATTTTTCTATCTCAGATTTTTCAAAATAACACTTGAGCTATATTGATTGCAATCTATTGAAGTGTTAAGCCTACTTCTCTCTCAATACTTGATTGTGATCATTCCATCAAGAGAGAAGTTTTTCACTTGTAATATCTCATTTTCTATTGAGAATCGTGTTGAGGTCCCGGAAAGCTCAACATTGTAAAAGGACCGGTGCTCCTTGGTTATAAGCCACCAAAAGCTTTGTAAAATGTTGGATTGTACCATAAGTCAATCACATTTAGTGAAAAAGGCATTGCTCGTGACGGAGAGCTTGGTAACGGGGGACGTAGATTGTGATTGGATCGAACCTCCGTACTATATCGTTTGCATCTCCTTTACTTTTCTCTTGTTATCTTTCGAAATTATTTTGCTTGCTCTTTATCTTATTTACAAATTAATTATATTAGCATTTATTTTCGAAAAAGATTTAAATAATCAATTCACCTCCTCTTGGTCAATCGTTCTTGGACTTTCAATTGGTATCAGAGTAAGGTACTCGCTTTTAAAAGATTTCACAATCTTGAGTAATGGTTAACCAAGTTTTCCAAATCTTGAGGGACACTTAACAGACCGACCCCCTTCTTTGACGACACACTATAATTATTGGAAAGCTAGAATGATGATTTATGTGCAATCCATTGATTATAATATTTGGAAACTCATTGAATTCGGTCCATATGTCCCTACCAAAACTATTAAAATAGATGGTAGACCGGACCTAACTATTTCTAAAGCAAGGGAAGAATATGATGAAGAAGACAAGAGAAAATTGTCTCTAAATGTCAAGGCTAAAAATTTGCTTTATTACGCACTTGATAGAAATGAATTTAATAGAATAAGCACATGTGAATCGGCATATGATATTTGGCATGTTCTTCAAGTCACTTATGTTGGCACAAGCAAGGTTAAAGAAACGAAAATAAATTTGTTAGTTAAAGAATTTGAAAATTTTTTTATGAAGCAAAATGAGCCTATTGTTGATATTATTACACGTTTTACCAATATTGTAAATGTTCTTAAAGGTTTTGATCGAAAATTTACTAACGGTGAACTTGTAAGTAAAATGCTTAGGTCCTTATCGGAGGAGTGGAGCCCAATAAGAATGTTGGTCGAAAATACCAAGGATATAAATTCATATCCCTTGGGGGAGTTTTATGGCACATTAATGACATACAAGCCAAATAATGCCGAAATTAAGGAGGCAACAAGAAAAAGCAAGGAAGAATCAAAAGAGTCTTTCAAGCGACAAATCGCCTTGAAATCAAAAATTGAAGAAGAAACTTCAAAACATGAAGAACTAGATGACTTAGTTATTCTAGTCAATAAATGGAAAGGTCTTCCTGGCAACCGAAGGTTTCAAAAGAAAGAAGAAAAGGGTGAAGAAAGAAATAAGAAGATTATTTGTTATGATTGTGAAAAGTCGGGTCACAAGAGAATCGAGTGTCCAAACAAAAAGAGAGACTTCAAGAAAAAGGCACTCCAAGCAATATGGGATGATAGCGATAAAGAAGAACAAAATGATAGTCAAGATGAAGTGGCAAATATGTGTTTCATGGCTATCGAAGACAAGGTATGTTTAGATGAAAAATATTCTTATGTAAGCTTTCAAATTCATATGATGAAATGCTCGAGAAATTTGAAAAACTTGCCTTAAACCATGCTATTCTTAAAAAGAAAAATTCCTTGTTGAAAGAAGAAATAAAGAAAATTTCGAAAAAGCAACAAGAAAATGTTGATCATGATTTTATTGTAAAAGAAAACATTGCTTTAAAAGAAAAAAGTGGATGACTTCACAAAAATTATTCATAAATTCATCGAGGGGAAGAAAAATTTTGATTTAATACTCGGTAGTCAAAAATACATTTTTGATAAAGGGGGAATAGGATATAAACCCTCATTAAAACAAAAATCCCTCAAAAACATATTTGTTAAAGCTTCTAATACTACTTGTAGTTTTTGCAACAAATGTGGACATGTAGCATTTAATTGCCTACCTAAAAAGAAGTTATATTTTGAAAACAAATATAAGTGGATTAGAGAATCCATGAAAACTAACTACCAAGGACCCAAGTTTGTATGGGTACCAAAAATCAAGACTTGAATTTTTCTTGTAGGAACCAGAGAAAAGTAAAAGCAAATGGTTTTTAGATAGCGGTTGTTCAAAGCATATGACTGAAAATTGATCTTTGCTATCAAATTTCGAAGAGAAGAAATGAGGACATGTCACCTTTGGAGACAACGCCAAAGGTAAAATTATTGGCATTGGAGACATTGGTAATCACTCATCTCTTTTGATTGAAAATGTTCTTCTTGTTGATAACCTTAAACATAATTTACTAAATATTAGTCAATTATGTGATAAAGATTGTAACATAAAATTTGATTCTTCAAAATGCTTTATTAAGAACGCGACATTTAAAGAGGTGATTTTTATAGGAAGCCGAAGTAAAGATGTTTATATTATAAACATTGAATTTGAAAATAATGAAAATTGTTTACTTAGCATAAAAGAAGAATCATGGCTATGGCATAGAAGACTTGGGCACATAAGCATGGATCTTCTTTCAAGAATTTCTAAAAATTGTTTTGTAAAATTTGTGATGCTTGTCAGTTTGGAAAATAAGTAAAAACTTCTTTCAAACCTAAACTTTATGCTTCAACTGCAAAACCTTTACAACTTCTCCATATAAATCTTTTTGGACCTTCTAGGACGGGGCTAGCTTAGATGGTAAACATTACACCTTTATTATAGTTGATGATTTTTTAAAATTTACTTGGATATGTCTTTAAGCTTAAAAGAAGAAGCCTTGAGAGTCTTTAAACATTTTTGTAAGAAAATTGAAAATGAAAAAAACTATTCTATTACAACAATTAGAAGTGACCATGGTGGAGAATTTGATAATGATGGTTTTGATGATTTTGGTAAAAAACATGGACATGAACATAACTTTTCGGCTCCTAAAACATTTCAACAAAATGGTGTCGTTGAAAGGAAGAATCGCACATTGCAAGAAATGACTTAGATTATAAATAAAAATAATTTGCCTAAATATTTTTGGGCCTAGGCCGTTAAAACCGCTTGCTACGTCATTAATAGAATTTTAGTAAGCAAAAAGAAAACAAAAACACCTCACGAACTTTTAAAAAATAGAATTCCGAATATTAGTTACTTCAAAGTTTTTAGATGTAAATGCTTTATTTTAAATATAAAAGACAATTTGGAAAAATTCGCTCCAAATCCGATATTGAAATTTTCCTAGGATATTCTTCGACTATCAAAGCTTATAGGGTCTTTAATAAACGAACTCTAGTCGTTGAAGAATCATGCACATTACTTTTGATGAGACTAATTCTTTTGATTGAGAGAAAGGTAGCGATGATGATGTAGGTTTGGAAGCTCTTTTTGAACAAAAGAAAATTCAAAATCAAAATAAGGAGGCACAAAATGAGAAATCAAATGCACAAGAAAATGAAGAAAGACAACCTGAAAAACAAAGTGATCTCCCTTTACCAAAGGAATGGAGATTTGTTTCATCTCATCCTAAGAAGTTAATAATTGACGATCTATCAAAAGTTATCACCACTAGAACTTCTCATAAAAATCACTTCGGTAGTTGTGCTTTTATTTCTCAAATTGAACCTAAAAATTTCAAAGAAGCCGAGTTTGATGGGTTGTGGATTCTAGCAATGCAGGAATAATTAAATCAATTTGAAAGAAATCATGTTTGGAACCTAGTCGCTAGATCAAAAAATTAAACCGTTATTGGAACCAAATTGATACGACCCGTCCCGATTCAACCTATCTGACTCGACACGTGTCGTGCGCCGATGGTAGATGCCAACTAAATGCCGAACCAACCACCAAGGAAACTTGACCTACTTTGATTGTGACATATTTCTATTAAAATTTTGAAAGAATTTTCTCTTAAACATGGACAAAACTAATCTGAAAAATCAACAAAACCTCAATTAGACATTCAAACCAAAAGTATAAATGGCTTTGATCGGCAAGAACTTGGCGATTTTGGTCAAACGATCTACAATAACCCAAACTCCATCATTACCATTCTGAGTACGAGGAAAACCAAATAAAAAGTCCATAGTAATGTCCTCCTATTTCCACTCTGGAATAGGCAATGGCTGTAAAAGTCCTGCTGTTTTCTGAGGAACTGGCTTTACCAGCTGACATATAAGACATTTAGATATAAAATCTGCTATTTCTTTCTTCATTCCAAGCCACCAGTAATGATCTTTCAATGTATGATACATTTCAATACTACCTGGATGCATAGCATAAGCAGAACTGTGTGCCTCTTCTAAAATTTCCTTCTTCAATTCTGGGATATCGGGAACACATAATCTATTATTACCCATAGCCAATGCACCATCATTCCTAATAACATAATCTGTTCGTAACCCGACACTAACTTTTGTTTTCAAAGTTCTCATTGTCAGGTCTTGGGTTTGAGCTTCTGTGACCTTATCAATTAAAGTAGGCATCACATGAAAATGAGCTAATACAGCACCTGAAGTAGTAGCTGGCAATTGAGCATGCAATTTCTTGAATTCACAAATCAAAGAAGCATAAACTGCACTAGCTGGAGAGGAAGAACTGGTCTTTCTACTGAGAGCATCTGCAACCACATTAGCTTTTCCTGGATGGTAGTCAATCTTACAATCATAATCCTTAATCAACTCCAACCATCTTCTCTGTCTCAGATTCAGTTCTTTTTGATAAAAAATATACTTCACAATTTTGAATCAGTAAATATTTGACATTTCTCACCATAAAGATAATGCCTCCAAATCTTCAATGTCAATACTGCTGCAGCTAACTCCAAATCATGAGTTGGGTAATTTAACTCATGCTTCCTCAATCGTCTTGAAGCATAAGCTATAACTTTCCCATTTTGCATTAGAACACAACCCAATCATTGGCATGAAGCATCACTATAAATCAAAAACTCTTCACCTGGAGATGGAAGAGTAAGTATAGGAGCAGAAGTTAACCTTTTCTTCAACCCTTGAAAACTCTTCTCACATTCCTCATTTCACACTAATTTGGTGTTCTTTCCAGTCAAATTAGTCAAAGGAAGAGAAATTTTGGAGAGATTCTCTACAAATCGACGAGAATAACCTACTAGCCCAAGGAAACTCCGTACTTTAGTAACATTAGTAGGGCGTTCCCATCTCATAATTGCCTCGATTTTCTAAGGATCTATATAAATGCCTTCTGCTGAGATAACGTGGCCCAAAAACACAACTTTATCCAACCAAAATTCACATTTGAAATTTAGCATACAACTGCTTATCTCGCAAAGTTTGCAAGATAATCCTCAAATGATCGACATGCTTATCACGACTGTGAGAACAAACCAATATATCATCAATAAGAATAATCACAAATTTGTCTAAATATGGGTGAAGCAACCTATTCATCAAATCCATAAATACAGCTGGGGCATTAGTTAATCCAAACGGCATCACCAAAAATTCATAATGACCATACCGAGACCGGAAAGCAGTCGTTGGTATATCAACATCTCTAATTCTGAGCTGATGATATCCCAAATGTCAATCAATCTTTAAAAATACTGAGGCACCTCAAAGTTGATCAAACAAATCATCAATGTGGGGTAGAGGATACTTATTGCAAATAGTCATCTTATTCAACTGTCTATAGTCAATACATAATCTCATAGTGCCATCTTTCTTCTTCACAAATAAAATAGGTGCTCTCCATGGGGATACACTGGGTCTAATGAAGCCTTTATCAACCAATTATTGCAATTGCACCTTTAATTCCTTCAACTCTTTCGGAACCATTCGATAAGGTGCCTATGAAATAGGTGCTGTCCCAAGGATCAAATCAATACAGAATTCGATCTCCCTGTCTAGGGGTAATCTCGAAAGGTCTTCTGGAAAGATATCGGGGAAATCTCGCACAACTGATATATCATCAATTGCCTGCTTAGTGATTTGAGTATCAATTACATGAGCCAAATATGCATCACAACCCTTTTTGAGCATTCTTCGGGCATACAGGACAGATATTACACAAGATGGTAAAATTCTGCGCTTTCCAATGAGAATAATTTCAAGCTCTCCTGGACTTCTAAATACCACTTCCTTGTGAAAACAATCAACTAAAGCACGGTGATTAGATAGAAAGTCCATCCCAAAAATAACATCAAAATCATGAATGTCAAGTGGAATTAAATCTGCTTTCAACTCATGATTGTTCACTCTAATCCCACAATCTTTAGATACACGATTAGCTAAAAGTGAGTCCCCTACTGGAGTCGCTACTACCAATTCGCTATCTAAAGGCTCTGACAATTGATCAGCATAACTAGTAAGTGCACGAGAAATAAAGGAATCTGTAGCACCAGAATCAATTAAAGAACGAGCATTTCTACCAAAAATAGATAACATACCCACTACCACATTTGGTGACTCCTATGCCTCCTGCTGTGTCATAGCAAATACTTTGCCCTGAGTCCTGGATCGACCTGCTTGGGCTCCCTGTCTAGAAGCGCTACTCCAAGCAGCATTAGATTGTGTGACCCCCATCAACCCTACTGATGGAGCTCTTTGATCCCTATTTTGTCTGGTCGTACCGATCCCTGGCTGAGGAGATACTATCTGAGATGCTCCAATCCGCTAAAATCTGGTTGGACAATCTTTCCTTATGTGTCCCATCTGACCACACTGGTAACAAACTCCAACCCCTCGAAGACACTCACCTGGGTGAAACTTTCCACAATACTAGCATTGTGGAAAGCTCTGATGATCAGAAGCCTCACTCTGCCTCGCTCCTTGAATTCTCTGTGAAGAACCCAGAACATCAGAATGGCTCCTCTCCGATTGCTGTCCAGAACTCTGGCTATGTCTTGATCCCTGACTAGAATTAGAACTCCCAGACTTAGATTTGAAACCACCAGATTTAGTGACACCTGGCCAAAATCATTTTCTATTCTTCTTAAACATTTCTCCTAAAGCTCCTGTTTCACTACCACCTTGGAAGGTCACTTGTTCTCCTTGATTACTTTCTTCTCGAATAGCTATCTCAACCCTCAACGTCGCCTCAACCAACATACCGAAATTTTGATGCCCATGAGCAGTAACCATAGGCCAAATCTCTGCTTTCAATCCTTGCTCGAACCGTCTACACCTATCTCTCTCTTCAGCAACCAAAGCACTTGCATACTTAGACAGTTCTACAAACTTTACATCAAAGTTAGACAGTTCTACAAACTTTACATGATATTCAGCAACCAACATAGACCCCTGGACCAATCTTAAAAATTCATTTTGTTTTGCATCACGATAAAATGGAGGATAGTATGTTTCATAAAAAGCTTCCTTGAAAATGGTCCAGGTGACAATACTAGGATCTGGATACCGACTTCGAAACGAAACCCACCAGTCATCAGCTCATCCCTTCAATAAAAATAGAGTAATGCGTAATTTTTTATCCTCTGAGCATTCTATCACATCAAATATGCTTTCCAAAGTCTACATCCAAAGTTCAGCATCAACTGGAATAGATGTACCCATAAAAAACTTCGCCCTGAGTTTCATCGCTCTCTCAATAGAGTTATCTCTATCTGTATTGGGTAGAAAGGAAGCAATAGCTGCAGCTATTCTATCGGTGACAGGGTCATGTTGCACCTGAGATTGGTGAACTGATTCTGCGGCCCCACTGACCCCTCCATCATGTTTTCCTTCAGGAGTATCATGAGTTTGAGATACCGAATTTTGATGCCTGCGAGTTCTGCCCCTACCACGCATGACTCACCTACAATAATGTATGATATACAAACATCAGATACATGCAGTGTTACTTGTAAACTCTTAAGACCATGCTCTGATACCAATTGACATGACCCGTCCCGACTCAACCAATCTGACTCGACACGTGTCGTGCACCGATGGTAGATGCTAGCTAAATGCCAGACCCACCACTAAGACAAACTTGACCTACTTTGACTGTGATATATTTATATTAAAACTTTGATAGAGTTTTCCATTAAACATGGACAAAACCAACCTGAAAAATCAACAAAACTTCAAATAGACATTCAAACCAAAAGTTTTGGAAACCACCACTTCCACTAATACCACCACGACTAAAACAAAATACAACTAAACTCGATTGAGTACTTCTACATCAGCATCATGTCTACAAGCAAGCATTACGTCAATTACAAACCCTTCTACAAAATGCACATCAAACAAAATATTATACCAAGTACTTAATAAACATGAGTCCCCAACTATACATTATATACTATGAAACGGTCTCTTTGACTTTAGCAGGCTTTTTCAAATATCTCAAAATCAACGATCTCCTGATAGGAAAAAACATGACAAAATATATTAGTTTGTAACTCAGTGAGTAAATAGTTTGCAAATAAGTAAACTTTTCCATTTATGCATATTTTCTAAAAATTTTAACTTTAATAAATTTTTGAGAAATTCTGAATCTAGTACACTTTAAAAACTAATCATGATTGTATCATAAAATTCTTTGTTCTTAATTCTAAAAAAGCAATTGTATAATATAATGACTATAAATAATCTGATATCCATAAAAATCTATGAAATTGCTGCTGCTCAATACTATAAGTTGAAAGCTTTATTATGAAAACTGAATTAACTGAATTCTATAATCTGAAAACTAATAAGCTGTAGAAATACTGAAAAATCACACCAAAAAGGTACCCTATGATTAGCCTTACTCATGTACAGAGTAATCTCGAAGTACAAGGCAGGTCCATTCACATCTGATAATCTGGTCATACGTACGCAGAGCTGCCCCAAAGGCTAATCACCCTAGTACATGGCCCAAAGCTAGGGATGGCAATCGGGCTCGTCGGCTTGGACCGCCCGTGGCTCGGCTCGAAAAAAACTCGAGCCCTATTTTTAGGTGCCAGGCAAAGCTGGAGCCGACCCGTGTGGGTCGCCGGCTCAGAGCATATATTTTAAAAAAATTAAAATAAATAAAATAAAAGGCAGCGTGCTGCCAGAAATAGGGCAGCAGGTTGCTGCCTTAAATGGCAGCTTAATTTTAAGCTGCCATTTTATTTAATAAAATAAAATAAAATTCCAAAACCAAACAAAACCCGAGCCGGCCCGAGCTAAAAGCTCGAGTCGAGCCTAATTTTTTTTGCCGAGCTTTTGCTCGGCTCGGCTCTGGCCCGAAAAAAAGCTCGGATATTTTACAAGAGCTGAGCCCGAGCCTAGAATTTCGGCTCGTCTCGTTGACATCCCTACCTAAAGCCTATATGTGTACGAGAGTGGGTCCCAAAGACCTCTGATAATTGGGTCATACACAATGGAAACACATTCACAATAGTGTAGAGCGGGTAAAATCACCATAACTGATCATACACTGTAGAAACACATTCACACCAGTGCAGATTAGGGTAAAATCACTTAGGTACTTTCTGGTGCTTTTAAAATAACTTTAAATATACTGAAATATGTAATACAAATAGAACATGCCATTAAAATGATTTCACTGAACTGAATCAAACATTAACAAGAACAACTGATTATAAATCCACTTTATTCTGAAAATCATGCTGTAAAATCAACTGTATGAAATAATAGATTTTTTTTAAGGGGAATTTACCAAAATGTCACTTTTTTTGAAAATGCACCAAAAACTTTGATGTGCACATAATTTGTACAAAAATGTCACTTTCTTGTTATCAAATATCTAAATTACCCTTAATTTGACTTCTTTGGAGCATTTAATGCTCCTTCATTATTGGTTTTCAAAATAATTAATGTTGTGATTTGATTGTGTACTTTGTATGTTATAATCATTGAAAATATGAATATTATATTGTAAAATACGAATTTAGTTAATAAAAAATGAATATAAAATCCTTCTAAACCCTAGTTAACATTAAAAAACAAATTTATTGTGAAAGAAACCCTTATTTCATTATCTTCTTCATTCATTTTCTTCTTCCAGAAAAAGACATTACTTCAACCATCTTCTTCATCTATCTTGAAAGGTAAGTTGTTACGAATTGTTTATATTTCTATGTAATAGCTTACTTTTTTTTAGAATGTTAAAAACAACATGATAGTCTTTTTTTTTAATATTGTTGAAGGAAAAATATACCCAAAATATTTAGGAAAATGTGAAGTATTCCATATTTAATGAAGCATTCAGTCATTTATTTCTGGAAATAGGTTGTGATGTTGTAGTTGCTGTAGTTGAAGAAATGATTATAAGCATTAATGCTACCAAACACATTTGAAACTTCTCGGCAGTTCCGACACTCGAACCGTTGAACTAGACATTTCGAAAATGTCGGGATCGACATTTGAACTGTCGTACCCGACATTTATAAACTGTCGGAACAGATAAGTAAACTATCGAATTGGACAACTGAAAATTCTTGACACCCTTAATTTGACCTTGTAGTATTGCATAGGTTTAAATATTGGAACGTGTCACTTTCATGCTATTATATAGTCGACATTTTGATTGTGCATAATTCTTATCGTTGCATTCCCAACATTTCAGGTATGAACAATAATTTGAGATTCATCGTGTCGCACGGGGGAAAGTTTGTTTACGTGAATGACGAATGGAAGTGGCTGGGGAGAAAACCACTTCCATTTTAGTGTCGAGCAGTATCACACTACCAGAGCTATTGTTACGGTTGAATGAGAAACTTGGTGTTTTCGATCCGCGCATAAAATTGGAATTGAAATTCAAAGTTCCAAACATGAATATACCGCTGGTCGAAATACTCAAAGATGAAGACGTAAATTGGTACATATCAGTTCATAAGGAAACTGCCCTCTGCGTTACGACTTTGGAAACCAGCCTGCCAAGTGTTGAAATGGAAAGGGATACAAATTACAGCCAACAATTGTTCGCTGCAGCGGAAGATCACCACACCGTATAGGACGACGACGTCAATCATCAGCAAAGTGTCCCAAACAATAATGCAGCGGATACTCCAATTTTCAATGTTCAGACTGCACCATTAAATGAGATGTTCGACGATCCCTTACATGGTACAAATACTGGTAATATTGCTGACGTTGACGAAGAACTATTATCACATTTCAAAAGTCCGGATACATGCGACTAGATTTCCACTGTGAATACGTCGGATCTTACCGAAAGGGAAATATTTTTTACCAAGAAAGAGTTGTACTCGAGAATTCGTCTACTTGCGTTGCGAGAGAAGTTTCAATTTCAGGTTAACAGGTCAAGCCAAAAAATGTTAACCGCTGTATGTGCCGACGGTAATTGTAAGTGGATGTTACGTGCTTCGAGTGTGAAGCAGTCCGTCATCTTCATGATCCGCAAATTCAACAATGTGCACACATGTTCCATAGATTATCATCGTAATGCACATCGACATGCCACTAGTTCCGTAATTGCTGAGCAGATTATGGGGAAATTGGATTATACGTACGGATCGTATGATCCTACCGCTATTGCTCGCGACATGGAACGTGAGTTTGGTGTGAAAATTAGTCACCATCAAGCCCGTAGGGGAAAGGTCGCTGCTTTACATTTGCTACATGGTACCCCGGGTGATAGCTTTTAAAAACTTTCTTCGTACTGTCACGTCCTAGGAGAGAGTAACCCGGGGACAGTAACGCACATCGAAGTAGATTCTCGTAACAGGTTTCACTACCTTTTCCTAGCGTTCGGTGCAAGCATTCGGGGTTACTTGCAGTACATGAGGCCCGTTATTTGTGTTGACGGCAGTCATTTGAAAGGTCCATACAAAGGTACCCTTCTACTGGCAACTGCCCAAGACGCCAACAAACAGATTTATCCGTTAGCGTGGGGGATTGTTGATGCCGAAACGAATAGATCGTGGATGTAGTTTTTATCAAATTTGAAAGATCTTATAGGTGACTTGGACGAATTGGTGTTTGTTTCCGACAGGAAAAATAGTATTAAAAATGCCATTGCTCACCTATTTCCTTGGGCTCACCACGGGTGCTGTGTTTGGCATATGGAAAAGAATTTAATCCAGCGGTACAACAACGCAAGTTCAATATTTCTATTCAAAAGAGCCGCAAGAACTTACCGGATCGAAGAGTTTGAAAGACTTTTGGGATAGCTTCGTAGGGTTAGTGCAATAGCTATGGGTACTTGGAGCGAGCAGGTTTTCCATTTTGGTCACGTGCACTATTTGTTGGCCAACGGTACAACATTTTGACGAACAACAACGCAGAATCTTTGAACTCAATGTTGAGACATGCCCGTTCATTACCGATCACGTGCTTAGTGGAACACATTTGGCATACTATGCGAAGTGGTTTTATGAACATCGAGCAAGTGCAACTGCATGCAGTACCATTCTGTCACCAACGATGGAGAATGAGTTACGGACGACGTTCGAAGCAGGTACTAGGCTGCGAGCGCATGGGTTGACAAATAACTTAACACAAGTTGGAATATCCAACGACACGGACATCGTAGACTTCTCCAAAAAGACGTGCACTTGTCGTGAGTTCCAGCTGAATCGTATGCCGTGCATTCATGCAACCCGTGCTGCTTGCTTGAGAGGTACGTCATTGTACGATCTCTGCTCATCGTATTACACATCCGAGTACTGGAAGGGTGCCTACGGAGAAGCTATATATCCTATTCAGCGTGAAGTGGGCTGGAATGTTTTACTCGAAATTACAGGTACTCCTATTATGCCCCCTAGTGTGCGTCGTCCTCCAAGTAGACCACCCACACGACGTAAGCGATCCAGACACGAGTACACCACACGGCTCAGGAAATGCACTCGCTGCGGTGGACTTGGTCATAACCGGACCACATGTTCGAACCACACTGTACCATGTCTGATGTAAGCAGCATTTTGTACGTGACTGGTTGAAATTGTAAGTGAAGTGTTCCCTCGCTGTTGTTTGTATATGACAATGTAAATATTCTATTAATGTTTTCATTCTCTTACGTGTAAACATTACTCTTTGTTATGTTAACATTTCTAGAATGCAAATAGGCACATCGCACTGCATAACTGTCTCGAACCAAAATACAAATTTGTTATGCATAACATTGTTGCGATTGTTGACATATGTAAATAGAATGTACGGAATATGAAAAGTTCTACCATTATAGAAGCTTCCTTTGAAATGCATATTATGAACAAATTATTTGTAGCGCATAACACTGTCCGTAAAGTTCAGAAACTACGTTCAATGTACATATTAGGTTGTGTTCGTTCACCCAAACTACATGTTATATGAATATGCATACTATATATACAGAAAATTTGGCAGTAAACCCCGATAGTTCATCTGTCGTTCCCGACAGATGGTGCCTGCCATTCTCAACAGTTGTGCGACGCTCCGCTTAACAAAATACAAAAAACACATAACTTGCCAACGGGAGTTTCCTACTTGCTACAGAATTGGTTAAGCGTCACAAAATCCATCCGTTACAAAAAACCACTATACATACATACGTAGAAACCCACACACGCAACAAAGCTGGACTCTTCACTCGGAGCTAACACTTGAACCTTCTTCCCCACTGTCATCATCCGAGCTGATGACAATTACCTCGGGCGATGGAACGCGACCTTGCCCCTCATCCTCGTAACGTTGATCTTCGTCTGCATCCATAAATGGGACGACCCATTCAAGCACATTTCTCAGAGACTCACCTTCATCACTTGCAACTTCGTCCAGGGAAAGGGAACGACATTGATGGCTCTCCTACCACCATTCGAACTCACTTCGTCATCGTCCGAAGAAATTACGATGGGACATAGCGAGGTTGAACAGGGTGTCGGCATCGGCTCCTCAAGTGCCAGCAGTGAATTGCTTCCCGTGGACGATGCCATTATTTTCGTACGAAGAAACAGACTTCAAATACTTTGATATGTTCCTGCTACAAGATGCCTCTGAAAGAATTTCATATATCCCACTTGAAGAGTGCAAGCCTTGCTTTATACTGGAGGTATATGAGAACATTTAAAGCAATTTACCAACCAACCACCATTTCATTTCTACTTAACACTTGATTGACCATTGGTGTGATGGTTAAGGGTGTAAGTGTACTTTAATGCAGTCCATAAATGGTGAGAATTATGACTAAATTGTACCCATGTGCAATACCTGCAATGGCAACATTCCTGCAATATATTTGTACTTACATTACTTAACAGAATTTATGCACTCATTAGTCACAATTGAATACTGTTTTTGAATTCTGAATCAAATGAATTGCATGAAAAATTGATAAAATTAATGTCCCTGTCAATGAAGATGAACATTGGATGACTTTACAAGCCATTTTTAAAATAAACTTTAATTTCTACGAACAAGCGAATTTATACTAAAACGCATTTCGAAATAAACATACATTGGTTGCAATGTTAGGGCCAACGTAGCAAAGATAACACCGAATTTTTCATTCTACGATAATGCGACTTTTACAATAATCATTGTCCTCGATCGTTCGACCACACTCCATTACACAGAAGATCATTTCATACCATGACTCATTTGTGTAGGTATAACACCTTCAACTCCAATGAAATAAAATTACATAATACTACTACTACATCAAGTACGATGAACATCAACTTAATTACAGTACAAACGAATGTCATGTCTGAATGTGCGTTCCACTTAACCATATCCCCATATGGAACTGAAGTAATCTCATAAACCCCGTTCACATCATCAGCGATTACATCATATGTGATACGATGTAATCATCTCCACAGTTGCACCTTCAGGCATGAACCCAGGTTTGGATCCCTTTGGGTGTTATTTGGTGCTATTAACTACACCTCTTCATCATTGTACAAAAAATCGTCATCACACCTCGATGAAATGTTTTTGATATGTGAAAAATCATCCCTCCGAATTAATCAGCTACCTACCTGCATCAGGTGTCCAGTAAATTGAAATGACAGAGCAGAGCAAGTTCGTAACTATCCATCCAATCAACGTAAGAACTAGAAAATGTACTCACCCATGGAGTAGAAAATGTGCAGGCAATCTACAGGCCAATATATTTATGGCTTGTATTGTCTATGATATGTGAAAGGGTTCATAAACAATACAGGCCATAAATATAATGGTGAAACCAACATATAAGACAACGAAGGAATCGCACCAGACCAACACAGAGGCTCATGTTTGCTGGTTAATAGCTTCGGATGGCTTTAGTTCGGGCGACTATAAAATTCATAAGGAGTCCACATTGCAGTTCGTGTCGAGGATTGGTGGTGACAGGCAGATTATTGTCAAAACCCTTACTGGGAAGACAATAACCCGTAAAGGTGAAAGCTCTGACACCAGCGATAATGTTAAAGCTACAATTGAGGACAAGGAAGGAATCCCACCTGACCAAGAGTCAACTCTGCACTTCATGCTGAGGTTGCGAGTACATGTGCAGATTTTTGTGAGGACTCTAACATTCGTGTTGACAAGTCATATGACTGGGATGTATAAGAATGATGATATATTCATTTTAGTTATGATGTTGATGTACCCTTTCACATTTCATGAAGAAGACCAGCATTATGTCGTCAACGCATACACACAAAATTTACCGACACTACCACCCCATGCTTGCACTAAACATGTATTATAGCAAAACGATATGTACTCTACAAAAGACAATTTAACCTGTAGCATATTTCAGGAACAGCATATGCATTATGTCATCAACACATACACACAAAATGTACCGACTATACCATCCCATGCTTGCACTAATCCTTAATGTACTGTACATAAGACAATTTAACGTGTAGCATATGGGTGAGCAAACGTATCAGTCCAAAAATCAAACCAAATTCAAAGCATGTCTTTGTTACCAACAACGTATCTACTACTACGTCAGACCTTACCAAACCACTTCAATTCACTCATTTTTTTTACTCTCTTTGCCCTTCCCCTCGTGTATGTCGTCCGGGTAGGTGGTGCAGGACGTCGAACACGAGTCGATCGCCGCCTATTTGCGCTGCCCACATTGCCTCCCTTCTCCAGTACGGTCATTTGTGCCAGCAACTCTGTGACAGCACCCATATAAAACATTTCAACAATTTAGTGAAAAGGTTCTGTGTGAACAACGCCACATAGTCGTGGAATCAGATTAGTGAAGGGAAAAAAAGCACATACCATCCACCTCCGTGACGTCATGGGTCAATGGGCCTTCCTCGTAATCGCTGGGGAGGGTAGGGACTGTCTCTCCTGGGTCTAGTTCAAAGGAAATTGGGTGAAATGGACAAACAGAAGATATAAATTATCATTTGCGTAGGGGGAAGTGTTTCGTAATAGAACCCAAATCACAAAAGTAGGAAATAATTAGGCACGTATCGTTCTTGTCCTGCATGTCACCCTCCTCCGTATGGTCGTCGTCCTCTGGGGTCTATTCGTCTCCACCTTCCCCGTCTAGTTGGAAGACAGAGAACAAATGAATGAACGAGTGAAATTGAATACATATGCGTATGACGAAATGAGACGACAGAAGGTTAAAAAAAATAGCGAACGTACCGTTCAGCTCATGCATTTCACCCTCGTCTGCATGGTCGTCGTCGTGTGTGCTCCGTTTGTCGCTGCCTTCCCCGACTACTCGAAAACAAATAAGAAATTATAGAACGACTGAAATTGAAGACAGTAAGTACAGGCGAATAAAATACGACAAGAATGATATCAGGAGATGACATGACATAAAATACAAAATTTACGCACGTACCGTTCCCCTCCTGCATTTCGGCGTCGTCAGTACGGACATCATCATGTGGGCTCCGTACGTCGCTGCCTTGCCCGTCTACTTCGAAACCAAAAAAAAAATTATTATTATAGTCAAATACAATAGACTAGCATATCACGATATGACATGACATTGAAGACCAAAAATGTGTTACATAGAACTAACGGACATACCATTCACGTCCAAGTTCCTGATAGGGGAAGGACGGCCACCGTCATCCGGGCACATGTCCATGTCGCGTCCATGTACATCTAAGTAATTTGACAATTTCAAAAAAACATTTGTCAGCAAACACATAGGAAAAATTGCACACATGTTGTAAATGGAAGTAACAGTAACATAAACACATACCTTCGTGGGGGTCGTCCCAAAGGTTTGGCTCATTCACTACCGGAGTTGCAGCGGAAGTGGAGATGCCACTAGACAGGGGCACCAAGGTAGATATGAAGTCCCTCAGTCTGGCGAACTCCTCGGTGACGTGCTGCATGATTTCAAGTTTCACGGTCCGCAACCTCACCTCGAAGAGGATGCGCTGGTCATACAACATGCCCTCGACGTCCTTCCTCGCCATAGTTGCTCCACCACGCGTACCTTGAACCCCATATGTGGACGGGGCAACCACTGGAGTGGGTAATGTACCCGACTGTCGTCCCGAGGCATCCACTTCGTTCCCACTGTCACTACCACCGGTCTCGCTGGAGTGGTCGCCACCGCTTTCTCCACTGTCATCAGGCTTAGCCCCATCCTCCCCGCTGTCCTCCGGTGTGTGATGGCCATCACTCGCGGATGTGTCAACGTCCTTGGCCCCTGTATCGGACTCGTCAGCATGCCCGTCACCCGCATCGCTATCGTCATCTCTCCCACTAGCTGGTGCGACCTCATAGAACTGTGGGCCAACAATCCTCCTAGCGAGGTCATCCAAAAATTGCACTGGACGGTCGGAGAACGGCACCAAACTGGCGATGTATGACAGATCGTGCTCGGCCTCTGTGGGATGCAGTGTGGCGTGCACATGCAGCTGTAGAAACAAGGGAGAACATGTAGTTTAAATATAATGCATACTATTCCCAATTAAACAAAACAATGGAAAGGCAAATGAAAAATGTCCATGACCCGTACGTCCCTGAAGAACGCACCGTATGTACACTGCTGCGGTTGTTTGGTGGAGGTCCAGCACAGAAGTCGGGGCGAGCATTCACCCACACGCTCACCAAAGCGTTCGCCGAGTTCGGGCATGGCCTCATATGCCCAAATCTGTCCGAACGATAACAAAACAAATGTCGCATTAATATCCGTCCAAACACTATGGAGGCATGGTCTAATACTGACAAACAAAACACATAAACATAATGCTGTTCGTACCTGCATGACGATCGAAAATCCGTGAATTGTGTAACTGACGTTCTTCTCGTTCTTCATCTTCACATCGCTCATTTTACGTGCCCAAGTACCCCGAATTCCCTTCAACAAATGCCTATACCCCACTTTCGCCCAGGGGTACGCAAAAAACAGCTCCAGGTCGTCAACGATGGCAAGCGTATCCTCATCAATGCCGACATTATTGTCCGGAGCAGTGATAACTCCTTCCACAATTAGAGCAAGCCCGAGCTTGTATCTATCTGCCCGGGGTGTCGACGCGCGAAGAAAGGCCTTCTCCAACTGGGCACATGAAATCTTCTCCAGCGATTTGAAATATTTTCCTTCAACCTCCTCTTCTCCAATGCCTTCGTGTACCGATCGCCCTCCGAAAATGACCCAGCATGCAGTCTAATGACGATAGCATACTCCTGCAGTCCAAACCGGGTAAGGTGGCCCTATACGTTGAACCACAACTCATGGGACTTATCGCAACGGATCCCTCGTCACACCAATGCCTGGATCAGTTGAGCGGAAAACTGGATCTCCGGAACGTCAGCAAGAAACCCAAGGCAGGAGTCGCGAAAGTCAACCTGAAGTCGGTAGTCGAAGTTATCCATCACTGTTTTTATGTACTTCAAGTTGCTTCGTTGCAAGATACGCGCCGGCAACCGTACATTCTTGGGCACCAGAAATTGAAAATCCATAATATCTACAGATGAAACGATAATGGTTAGACCATAAAAAATCAATTGGAACAAGTAATACAGAAAACGTATAAGAACATATCATCTACCCGAAGTTGCTGTAAACATTTATTATGGCGAATTGTGCTTGCAATATTAAGCAAAATAAAATGTTAGCAAAATTTTTTGTAATGTGCGAAAATACATGCGGTAATGACATCTGAATGTTCGACAAACATGTTGTTTCTCGACGCACGTGCAGTGTCGTCTGTGCCCAACGTCATTTGTCGAGACACTGTCATCGAAACCTGTGTCGACAGATGACTGCACTCTGCCTTACATTGGCATACGTCATCTGTCGAGAATGCCCGCAGCTAACTGTCGGGAACGACGGTTCATCTGTCGGGGTTCAGCCAACTGTCGAGAATAACAGGAGGCAAATGTCGGGAACGACAGTTTTCAACATAAATATGGCATACGTATGCATGGTGCCCCAACCCACAAACTTGCTACATAACAGCGGAAAATCAGGCTCCCGAAAATTCACAAAACGATTTAAAACTTAGATGTTACATATGCATGGTGCCCTATATGAAAATGTAGAACATGCCCAAATCCGATCATCCCAAAAATCACAATGAAGGTGGAAACGTGGATGTTAATTCTACAATGTCATTTGATAGCCAGCCATGCAAACAGGTACGAATGTAAACACATCGAAGCAACCAAGTAAAAAATGACCGTTACAGTGGAAGGCAAGCAAACAAGACTAGTTTCCCCTTTATAACTACATCGAAAATACCAAATGATGCAATTGCGCACCAAGCAATCAAAGAGATATGCAAAGCAGCAAGTTGGTTTGTGAATTTCTTGTGCGAGATAAGTTTAATACATATTCGTACATCACAAAAACAAGAGAGAAGAAAGTGCTTTCACCTCGTCTAGTTGTAGCAGTTGCAAAGAGCTATGGATAGATACGTCTCTTTTCTTCATCCACACTCGACAAAGTTTGATTCTGCAACAACAGAAAGAAATGTTGCGCATAAAAACGTATTGAAGAGGAGCATACATTGAAATTGCCACACTTCTTGAATACCAATCTCCAAATATTTTAATTATTACGCATTATAAACTGAAAGTGTATATCAAGTATAACCAAAAGTAATATTAAAGCTAATTTCTAATGGTCAATCCCTTTTTCAAATTAGCCCACAGAATATTGATTCCTATAAGTTACACCTAAAGAATTCATGGTTTTGATAGAGACCACAGTGCTGAATGCTGAAACGTGAAGCAAGGATATAAGTTCACGACATATGTATCAAGAGATTGTTCATATTCACACATGAAGAATACTGAAATCAAGAAACTAGAAATTGACATCATAACCCAACTAATTGATGTTTAAGCAGTCCAAATCAATCTGGTATTCTCGTGCAGTACTACTGTATTTGATTACCTAAATGAGTTTAATGACGAGCAAAAGAACAGCAAGTGGAAATGATGATATTCCATCATTAGCAGCTCCTTGCATGTTCAGGATTTTCATAACTAAGTTCTAAATCTCAACAATCTCAAAAGACGTGACTAATGCTTCATTCATCTTAACGACAACATCCTTTGGCAAAAAAACCAGATGACGAACAAATTTCAAACAATGGAGTATATAAAGGATCATACAAGTTACGAACACATGCACAATCACATCTAAAAACACACACAAATAAACAAACACATTTTGAACAATGCATCTTTTCAATTTCAATTTTCATCTCCAACTTCAATCCACAAAAAAGTATACACCCATAAACAAACACATCTAAACACACACGCAAATAAACACCAAAATGAAAACCCAATAAATCAATTTCAAAAACGGCAAAGACAACAAATGCAACCACAGAAATCAGATTCACTTACATACAGGTAATGCTCGACAGTCGACGGCGAACAGAGAGGACCGACTTTCAGGGATTTACGGACTTCGGTGAGGGAGAGGAGTTTGCCAGCGATGGTGGATTTCGTCACAGAGAGGACCAACTTTCAGGGATTTAGGGACTTCATTTCGTCTTCCTTTCCTTCACGACATTTTGGGTCGCCGCCGGTGGTCGCTTTCGTCACAATGACAAGTGACTTTTATAGATTTACGGATTTCAATTTCTCTTCCTTTCGTTCAAGGCATATGGGGTTCACCAGCAGTCGTCTACTTCGCGAAAGAGAGAGGACTGAATTTTAGGGATTCAGTTTTCTTCACAGGATTTCTCTTCTTCGAATGGGGGGGCAGGGGGAGAAATAGAGCTTTCATTTTCGTTTTGCCAAGCATTTTTTTCTTTTTCTTCAATAAATCAATTTCATCTGACAATCTTTCATAGTTTTGTACAATTTGTTTGATTGGTCAAATCAAAATTTCATTAGGATATGTTGGGTATTTATATTTAGCTTTAAGGCCAAATATGTCTAAAATTGTCTACAATTGACATTTTTGCAATGTCAAAAAATAAGTGACATTTTTGTAAATACAAACGAAAAAGTTGACTATTTTGATAATTTCCTCTTTTTTTAATCTAACATAAATTTAATAAATAGTAATTTCTGAAAAATAATTTTTTTATCCACTCACAAAGTATGAGCTTCCAGCTAGACTGCCTGATAAACATTTTCAATCTCCGCGTCACCATCTGAAATACGACAGTAATAACCAATTTATCCACAATCAAAACAAGAAACCTTTAATCTCCAATGATAGTACTTAAATTAAATTTCTCGATACTTGAATAAATTTACTAACTTTTCCTTTGATCCATCGGTACTAATTACACTTTCTGATCCATGATTAATAACTATTTCATCAACATAGCCTTCATTCCAAGCATTTATGTAATTACCACTTCATTCTAGTGACAACTTGTTGCAATGCTTCGACCAATTAATTTTTCATCTTGTTCCATAATTTCATGCTTCCAAATAATTATTTTCTCAACATCATCATTTCCATGAACCCCACTTAATCCAAAAATTCCAAATAAAATTTCTAGGGTTTGCTAAAAAAATATTCCTTACCTAGCTGAAATTGGAAATGAAGTAATCCCCAAGCTTGAGCTCCAATTCGTGTTTATCACACCTAAATTTGAAAATTTCTATGACAAGTTAAAATCCTAGAATTTTAAAATAAATCATACTTTTGTCACTTGGAAACAAATGGAAAATTAAACCCAAACTTGAAAGGATTAGCCTTAACTCGCTTCCTCATCTTCTCTTTTCTTCTTTTTTTTCTTCTTTTTCCCTTTTCTCCTCCCTTTCTCGGCTTCTCTGGTCTCTGCCCGTTTTTTTTTCTTGCTTATAGTGTGTGTGTGTGTGTGTGTGTGTGTGTGTGTGTGAGATTTTTAGAGAAAAAGAAATGGGTCAAAAGTATATAAAGGTCCACCTATTAAAAATTGCAAAATAAGTCCTTCAACTCCCTTTTTGAATGACATTTAATCCTATAACTTCCCTTAATATAAAAGTAAATTCCCAACTTCAAATTGTATCCAATCTAACCTTCATATTTTTCCAAATGCAAAATAAACCCAAATAAAATATTTAATTTCATTTTGGTCCTTAATTGACTTTGACATTGACTAGTCAACATTTGAATTTTTGACTTTGAAAAGTGAGTTGTAACAATCTTACCTCCTTAAAAGAATTTCGTCCTCGAAATTCAACTGGCAACTGACTAGGCAATGAATAAATGAGGATATGGAGCATACATCTGATCCTCATTCTCCCATATAGCTTCTTCTACTGTCTGATTCTGCCAAAGTACCTTGACAAGTGAAAATATCTTGTTTTGTTGAGTTTACACTTTCTTGTCTAAGATTCTCACTGGCTCTTCTATATAAATCAAATTATCTTTCAACTAAACTGGCTGAGACTCCAAAACATGAGAGAGATCTGCAACGTACTTGCGAAACATAGAAACATGAAAAATATCATGGATCCGAGATAATTCATCTGACAGATCTAATCGATATGCAACTGGGTCAATTCGCTCAGTAATCTCATAGGGTCCAATATATCATGGACTCAACTTTCCCCGCTTGCCAAATCTCAACACCCCTTTCCAAGAAGATAATTTAAGAAAAACTTTATCTCCTACTGCAAATTCAAGATCTTTCCTGCGCCTATCCGCATAACTGTTCTTTCTATCCTGAGCTGCTTTCAACTTTTCTTTGATCAATTTCACATTTTCGGACGTCATTTGAACTAATTCAGGGCCTACTAACTTCCTCTTACCGGCTTCATCCCAACAAACTGGTGTTCTGCACTTTCGACCATATAAAGCTTCAAAATGAGTCATTTCTATACTGGAATGGTAGCTGTTATTATAAGCAAACTCTATCAATGGCAGATGATTATCCCAGCTACCTTTGAGCTCTAAAGCACTAGCCCTCAACATATCCTTAAGAGTCTGTTTGGTCCTTTCTAACTGGCCATCTGTCTGAGGATCAAAAGCTGTACTAAAATGTAGGTTAGTACCCATGGCTTCCTGCAAACTGGGCCAAAATTTAGATGTAAAACGAGGGTCTCTATCAGACATAATAGATAATGGAGTACCATATGAGCTCACTATCTCATCCACATACAACTTTGCCAACTTATTTAATGTATAAGTGGCTTTGATCGGCAAGAACTTAGTGGTTTCGGTCAAACGATCTACAATAACCCAAAATCCATCAAGACCATTCTGAGTACGAGGAAGACCAAATAAAAAGTCCATAGTAATGTGCTCTCATTTCCACTCTGGAATAGGCAATGACTGTAAAAGTCCTGTTATTTTCTAACGAACTGGCTTTACCTACTGACATATAAGACATTTGGATACAAAATCTGCTATTTCTTTCTTCATTCCAAGCCACCAGTAATGATCTTTCAATGTATGATACATTTTAATACTACCTGGATGCATAGCATAAGCAGAACTGTGTGCCTCTTCTAAAATTTCCTTCTTCAATTTTGGGATATCTGGAACACATAATCTATTATTACCCGTAGCCAATGTACCATCATTCCTAATAACATAATCCGTTCGTAACCCGACACTAACTTCTACTTTCAAAGTTCTCATTGTCAGGTCTTGGGTTTGAGCTTCTATGGCCTTATCAATTAAAGTAGGCCTCACCTGAAAATAAGCTAATATAGCACCTGAAATAGTAGCTGACAATTGAGCATGCAATTTCTTGAATTCACAAATCAAATAAGCATAAACTGCACTAGCTGGAGAGGAAGAACTGGTCTTTCTACTGAGAGCATCTGCAACCACATTAGCTTTTCCTGGATGGTAGTCAATCTTACAATCATAATCCTTAATCAACTCCAACCATCTTCTCTGCCTCAGATTCAGTTCTTTCTGATAAAAAATATACTTCATAGTTTTGTGATCAGTAAATATTTGATATTTCTCACCATAAAGATAATGCCTCCAAATCTTCAATGTCAATACTACTGCAGCTAACTCCAAATCATGAGTTGGGTAATTTAACTCATGCTTCCTCAATTGTCTTGAAGCATAAGCTACAACTTTCCCATTTTGCATTAGAACACAACCCAATCATTGGCGTGAAGCATCACTATAACTCACAAACTCTTAACCTGGAGATGGAAGAGTAAGTATAGGAGCAGAAGTTAACCTTTTCTTCAACTCTTGAAAACTCTTCTCACATTCCTCATTCCACACAAATTTGGTGTTTTTTCGAGTCAAATTAGTCAGAAGAAGAGCAATTTTGGAGAAATTCTCTAGCAGCATTAGATTGTGTGGCCCCCATCGACCCTGTTGATGGAGCTCTTTGATCCCTGTTCTGTCTGGTCGTACCGATCCCTAGCTAAGGAGATACTATCTGAGATGCTCCAATCCGCTAAAATCTGGTTGGACAATCTTTCCTTATGTGTCCCATCTGACCACACTGGTAACAAACTCCAACCCCTCGAAGACACTCACCTGGGTGAAACTTTCCACAATACTAGCATTGTGGAAAGCTCTGATGATCAGAAGCCTCACTCTGCCTCGCTCCTTGAATTCTCTGTGAAGAACCGTGAACATACGAATGGCTCCCCCAACGACTGCTGTTCAGAACTCTGGCTATGCCTTGATCCCTGACTAGAACTAGAACTCCCAGACTTAGATATAAAACCACCAGATTTAGTGACACCTGGCCAAAATCCGTTTCTATTCTTCTTGAACCTTTCTTCTGAAGCTCTTGTTTGACTGCTACCACCTCGGAAGGTAAATTTTGATGCCCATGAGCTGTAACCATAGGTCGGATCTCTGCTCTCAATCCTTGCTCGAACCGTCTACACCTATCTCTCTCTTCAGCAACCCAAGCACTTGCATACTTAGACAGTTTTACAAACTTTACATGATATTTAGCAACCGACATAGACCCCTAAACCAATCTTAAAAATTCATTTTATTTTGCATCACGATAAAATGGAGGATAGTATGTTTCATAGAAAGCTTCCTTGAAAATGGTCCAGGTGACAATACTAGGATCTGGATACTGACTTCGAAACGAAATCCACCAGTCAGCAGCTCCTCCTTTCAATAAAAATACAGCAATGCGTAATTTTTTGTCCTCTGAGCATTCTATCACATCAAAGATACTTTCCAAATTCGTCATCCAAAGTTCAGTATCAACTGGATTAGATGTACCCATAAAAAATTTCGCCCTGAGTTTCATAGCCCTCTCAATAGAGTTATCTCTATCGGTATTGGGCAGAAGGGAAGCAATAGCTGCAGCTATTCTATCGATGACAGGGTCATGTTGCACCTAAGACTAGTGAACTGATTCTGCAGCCCCACTAGCCCCTCCATCATGTCTTCCTTTAGAAGCGTCATGAGCTTGAGATGCTGGATTTTGATGCCTACGAGTTCTGCCCCTACCACGCATGACTCACCTACAATAATGTATGATATACAAACATCAAATACATGCAGTGTTACTCATAAACTCTAAGCCCATGCTCTGATACCAATTGACACGACTCGTCCCGATTCAACCTATCTGACTCGACATGTGTTGTGCGGTGATGGTAGATGCCAGCTAAATGTCGGACCCACCACCAAGGCAAACTTGACCTACTTTGACTGTGACATATTTCTATTAAAATTTTGATAGAGTTTCCCCTTAAACACGGACAAAACCAACCTGAAAAATCAACAAAACCTCAAATAGACATTCAAACCAAAAGTTTTGGAAACCACCACTTTCACTAATACCACCACGACTAAAACAAAATATAACTAAACTCGATTGAGTACTTCCACATCAGCATCATGTCTACAAGCAAGCATTACCTCAATTACAAACCCTTTTACAAAATGCACATCAAACAAAATATTAGACCAAGTACTTAATAAACATGAGTCCCTAACTATATATTACATACTATGAAACGGTCTCTTTGACTTCAGCAGGCTTTTCCAAGTATCTCAAAATCAACGGCTCCTGATAGGAAAAAATATGACAAAATATACGAGTTTGTAACTCAGTGAGTGAATAGTTTGCAAATAAGTAAACTTTTCCATTTATGCATATTTTTTAAAAATTCTAACTTTATTAAATTTTTAAGAAATTCTAAATCTAGTATACTTTAAAAACTAAATATGATCGTATCATAAAATTCTTTATTCTTAATTCTAGAAAAAGCAATTGTATAATATAATGACTATAAATAATATGATATCCATGAAAATCTATGAAATATCGTTGCTGCTCAATACTATAAGTTAAAAGCTTTATTCTGAAAACTGAATTAATTGAATTCTATAATATGAAAACTGATAAGCTGTAGAAATACTGAAAAATTACACCAAAAAAGTATCCTATGAATAGTCTTACTCATGTATAGAGTAATCTCGAAGTACAAGGCAAGTCCATTCACATCTGATAATCTGGTCATACGTACGCAGAGCTGCCCAAAAGGCTAATCACCCTAGTACACAGCCCAAAGACTATATGTGTACGAGAGTGGGTCCCAAAGACCTCTGATAATCGGGTCATACACTATGAAAACACATTCACAATAGTGCAGAGCGGTTAAAATTATCATAACTGATCATACACCGTGGAAACACATTCACACCAGTGCAGATTAGGGTAAAATCGCTTGGATACTTTCTGGTGGTTTTAAAATAACTTTAAATATACTGAAATATGTAATACGAATAGAACATGCTACTAAAATGATTTAATTGAACTGAATCAAACATTAACAAGAACAACTGATTATAAATCCACTTTATTCTGAAAATCATACTGTAAAATCAACTGTATGAAATAATATATATTTTTAATCTAACATAAATTTAATAAATAGTAATTTCTGAAAAATAAGTTTTTTATCTACTCACAAAGTATGAGCTACAAGCTAGACTGCCTGATAAACGTTTCCAATCTCCTCGTCACCACTTGAAATACGACATTAATAACTAATTTATCCACTATCGAAACAAGAAACCTTTAATATCTAATGATAGTACTTAAATTAAATTTCTCGATACTTGAATAAATTTCCTAACTTTTCCTTTGATCCATCGGTACTAATTACACTTTCTAATCCATGATTAATAACTATTTCATCAACATAGTCTTCATTCCAAGCATTTATGTAATTACCACTTCATTCTAGTGACAACTTGTCCCAGTGCTTCGACCAATTAATGTTTCCTCTTGTTCCATAATTTCATGGTTCCAAATAATTATTTCTTCAACATCATCATTTCCATGAACGCCACTTAATCCAAAAATCCCAAATAAAATTTCTAGGGTTTACTAAAAATAATATTCCTTACCTAACTGAAATTGGAAATGAAGTAATCCCCAAGCTTGAGCTCCAATTCGTGTTTATCACACCTAAATTTGAAAATTTCTACTACAAGTTAAAACCCTAGAATATTAACATAAATCATACTTTTATCACTTGGAAACAAATGGAAAAATTAAACCCAAACTTGAAAGGATTAATCTTACCTCGCTTCCTCTTCATCTCTTTTCTTCTTTTCTTCTTTTTTTTCATCTTGTTCCCTTTTCTCCTCTCTTTCTCGGCTTCTCTGGTCTCTGCTCGTTTCTTTTTCTTGCTTATAGTGTGTGTGTGATTTTTAGAGAAAAAGAAATGGGTCGAAAGTATATAAAGCTCCACCTATTAAAAATTGCAAAATAAGTCCTTCAACTCCCTTTTTGAATGACATTTAATCCTTTAACTTCCCTTAATATAAAAGTAAATTCCCAACTTCAAATTGCATCCAATTTAACCTTCATATTTTTCCAATTGCAACATAAATCTAAATAAAATATTTAATTTCATTTTGGTCCTTAATTGACGTTGACCTTGATTAGTCAACATTTGAATTTTTTACTTTGAAAATTGACTTGTAACACAAATGGGTTTTAAGAAACAAAAGAGATGAAAATAGAATAATTGTACGTAACAAAGCTAGATTAGTGGCCCAAGGTTATAATCAAGAGGAATGTATCGATTTTGAAAAAACATTTGCTCCTGTAGCAAGATTAAAATACATTTGTATGTTTCTTGCATTTACATGTTACAAAGGTTTTGCACTTTATCAAATGACTGTTAAAAGTGCATTTTTAAATGGCTTTATTCAAGAAGATTTTTTTGCTGAGGAACCTCCTAGTTTTAAAAATCACAATTATCAGGATCATGTATTTAAACTTAGAAAAACTCTTTACGAATTGAAACAAGCTCCTATAGCTTCGTACGAACGATTGAGCAAATTTCTTCTTTCAAATGGTTCCTCGATTGAAAAAACGGATACTATACTTTTTGTAAAAACTCATAACAAGGATATGCTCATTGTTCAAATTTATGTTGACGATATTATTTTTAGTGCTACAAATATTCATCTTTGTAAAGAATTTTCAAATTGCATGAGTAAAGAATCTGAAATGAGCATGATTGGTGAATTGAAATTCTTTCTTGGTCTTCAAATTAAACAAACAAAAGAACGAATTTTCATAAATAAAAATAAATACATATTAGACGTGCTTAAGAAATTTGATATGCATGACATTAAACCTATGAACACACCAATGAGTTAATCCCTAAAGCTTGATAAAGATGAGCAAGGCACTTCCGTGGACGTCACAAAATATCGAAGTGTGATCGGATCTCTTCTTTATTTAACTGCTAGCAGGCCCGATTTTATGTTTAGCATATGCTTATGTGCTAGATTTCTATCTAATCCTAAGGATTCTCACTTACGTGCAGTAAAAAGAATTTTTAAATATCTAAGTGGAACTAGAACCTTAGGACTTTGGTATCCCAAAGGCACACTCGTTGATTTAATTAGTTATTCGGATGTCGATTGGACCAGATGTAATATTGATCGTAAAAGCACTAGCGAAAATTGTCACTTTCTAGGCTTCGCACTTGTGTCTTGGTCTAGCAAAAAACAAAATTCCATTGCACTATCCACAGCCGAAGAGGAATACATTTCGGCCCAAGTTGTTGTGCACAAATACTTTGGATGAAACAACTCTTTGTAATTATCACTTGCTTTATGATCATGTGCATATTTTATGTGATAACACTAGCGCTATTAATTTATCTAAAAATCTCGTATTGCACTAACTAAGCACATTGAAATTCGTCACCACTTTCTTCGTGATCATGTACAAAAGGGAGATATCGCATTAGAATTTATCAAAACTAAAGACCAATTAGCCGATATTTTCACTAAACCTCTCGCGCATGATCAATTTTCTTATATTAGAAGAGGTTTGAGTATTATTGATGAGTATGATATAAATGGATAAAAAAAAAGGTGTTACCCAACAAGTCCGGTAGAATATTTTGTACCAAACAAGTCCAAGCGGACTGTTTGGCACAAGCGTCCGATTTGGTAGAAGTTTTTGAACTTTTGTCCTATCGGACGTCCAGTACACTACAAATCAGATTTTTAAATCGCGAACAGAGGGCTTTTTTTTCCATTTCATTTCCCTTCTGCTCGATTTCTCTCTCTCACCTCACTCGACTTTCACCATTTTCTCATCTAACTTCTTCAATTAAACACCAAATTGTTCATTTCCCTTCCTCTATATCATTTTCCACTTCAACATCTTCCAATTTCCTTCATTTTTTTTCTTAATTCGAAACCCTAGCCCCATTTCTTTCAAATTTCTTCAAATCTCAAAATGGTGGGCTCAAAACCAAAGGGAAAAAGAACAAAAGAAAGGGCAAGCAGGCCTCCACAACCATCTTCCAATGAAGAAATGGATTTCGAGCCCGAAGTGCCGATAAAGCCATTTGAAAAGTCACCCACTCTAATTGGTAAGAATGTAGATTTTTCGGATTTCACTATCGAAGCACCTGCATTTCACATAGAAGATTTTTTTGAAAATATGGGTTGGATATCTGTTTGCACCTTAGAAGAACATGCCTATCCCAGCTCATGAAGGAATTTCATCACAAAATGGTTATCACTTGGTCGAATGAAGTTTCTTGTTTGATTAACAATGTACGTGTCACAATTATCAAAAACTTAATTCGTGATATCCTTGAACTTGATGAATGGGATATGAAAATTTTTGTTCATAAAGCTCGTCTAACATTTGAAGGTTACTCCCCGACCGACGCTTGTCGTGGTGTAACGGGAAAAGATTTTGATATTATTACAAAAAGTAATGCAAATCAACTTACTCTTCCATGCAAAGTTTTCCAAAATATTATTTCGCATGTCATTCTTCCTAGGAAGGGCCATCAGGATGAAGTGAACTGCTTTGATCTTTTCATACTAGATTCATTCCTTGTTGGTCGAACATTAGATTTCCTGACCATTGTCGTCGATCTCATGAAACTTATTCATTCCTCTCATTATGCAAAGGCATTGCCTTACCGCGTGTTACTTACAAATTTTTTTGAACACTTTGACGTTACATTGCATGATGATGCCTTCGTTAAACTCGGTTCCATTGACACTATCAACATACACACACTCAAACGCATGAAAATTACTAAATCACATGGTCAATGGGTGGCTCAAACAAAAGGGTTCGACCTCACTTCGGGACCCTCTTCTTTAGCTTTTGAAGAAGAAGAAAATGATGAAGAGGAGGCGGAAGATACTTCACACATTCCTCATGCTTCATCCAACATTTTCGGCTCAAGTACTTCACGTCCTTTGGGTGGTCGTTTCACATTTATCGAAGACCACTATATCTTCTAAATGGTAGGATTGATTCTCTTACGACTACCGTTGATGGCCTTGGTGGAATGCTTCATCAAATTCAAGATCAACAAGCTCAAATTCAAGCTCAGCAAGATGCCATTTTAGCACATCAAATAGAGATGCAGGCTTGGCAAAATGAGTTCTATGCGCAGTTCTTTGCCCACTTTCGTTCTCCACCACCTCCGGCTCCTTAGGCCTATCTGAATTTTGTTATCGTTTTACTTAAACTTTTCACTTGTTTAAATATCTTTCCTATGTATTTTGAATGTTACCTTCTATTGCACTTACTTTGGTTGCCTTCTTTATCTGCTTTATATGTCATTATTTTTGCTTATGCCAAAAGGGGGAAGTGATATTGGATGATTTTGCATATCGAAAAGGGGAATATGAGTATAAAATTTAGGAGGAATATGATTATGATTATGTACATCGATAGGGGGGATTATGTCCAACTATATACTTCTCAATTCTTTTAAAATTATTTTCATATTGCAAATCATCGTGTCTGTCATAATAAAAAAGGGGGAAATTGTTGACCTATGATTGACTTCTCGTTTTGATTATCATAAACACATCACATTTATTTCTAACAAATTTATTTGAGTATTGATAGTCAACATGCAAACCAAGCTTTGAAGAGGCAAAGCGACAATCAAAGGATAATTAACATGATGGAAAAGTCTAAGTACGGCATGCACGTCAAGACAAAGAGTCATATTGAAAATAGTAGACTTAGAACTCTTAATCTCATATGTAAAGGTAATAAGCTTCAATAGTTTGGCAATATATCGTAAAAAGACTCGAGTGTCGACTTTATACGCAAATATTTATTATTTCACCAAAACACTTTCAAAATATTTTTCCAAGATAACAAACTCAATCTTATTTCATAAAATGATAAGTATCTTGAAAAATATCTTGAAAAATCGCATATAAATATTTCTCAAAGCATTACTTTTATCAAACGATTGGAGAAAATTGATTCTGCCATAGCGAACCTCCGATAGAGAAACGGTAAAAAAATTTAACCTTTCTGACTTCTAAAAAAGCAACGGCTAGTGGACCGTCCGGTATGATAGCAGATATCTGGTAGACCTCGTCTGGTATGACATATATTTTGGCAATTTCACTGCTATAAATACCCCTTCACTTTTTCATTTAAACTAACATTTCCTTGAGCATTAAAGTGAAGTTTTTATTGATCTCAACTACTCTTTTAATTCTTTAGAAGATCAAATTAGTTACATCTTGGAAAATTCTTGAGTGATCCAAATTATTACAAATATTTTTCTGTCTCAAATTTTTCAAAGTAACACTTGAGCTATATTGATTGCAATCTATTAAAGTGTTAAGCCTACTTCTCTCTCAATACTGGATTGTGATCATTCCATCAAGAGAGAAGTTTTTCACTTGTAATATCTCATGTTCAATTGAGGGTCATGTTGAGGTCCCAAAAAGTTCAACATTGTAAAATGATCGGTGCTCCTTGGTCGTAAGTCATCGAAAGCTTTGTAGAAGGTTGGATTGCACCACAAGTCAATCACATTTAGTGAAAAAGGTCTTGCTCGTGACGGAGAGCTTGATAATGGGGGACGTAGATCGTGATTGGATCGAACCTCTATACTACATCGTTTGCATCTCCTTTCCTTTTCTCTTGTTATCTTTCGAAATTATTTTGCTTGCTTTTTATCTTATTTGCAAATTAATTATATTAGCATTTATTTTCGAAAAATATTTAAATGACCAATTCACCCCCCTCTTGGTTAGTCTTTCTTGAGCTTTCATATATATATTTCTATATTTATATATATGGTCTTATATGTTAGATTAGAGCTCTTGAAATTGAAATCAATATGAGTTTTAAGCTGTGCTACTTTACCATACATTTTCTTTGCGTAAGAACTGCATATGGCAATTACAATTCAAATATAAACAAATGAGTAAATTATCATTTTTATAGAGATATAATCCCTAATTACAAAACTTTAAATAAATTAGAAAGTCTATTATAAAAGATAATACACACGAAAGTAAACATTAAGGTACAGATATAATTAGTAGTCATAGATATAATGAATTTGACATCCAATTTTTATATATTTAATAAGTTATTGTATTATATATTAGTTGGTATTGAAAGATTTTAAATAAAATTATTGTATTTAAACATTTGCTGAGCTTAATAATTAAGTGTATTAGTTTGGGCTATGATTGAAAAAAAAAAAAATTAAATGAGATTATTAATTTGTTGAACATTTATTATTTATCAAGATTTTATTGTATAATTTTTTTTTTTTAATATTGAATTCTATTCATGTGAGAAATTTTGACAACCTCCATTATTTTCCATTTATGAGCGGTAATTGTACCCCACCCAAAAAAAATAATAATAATAAAAAATAAATAAATTTCTCATCTACAATTAGTGTTTACTTAGCACTTTTAAAATTAATATTTATTTATTTATCTATGAATTAATAAATTATTATTTCTCTAAAAATATAAAGAGGTTTTCATTTAGATTTTTCAATTATTTTAAATGACCAAAGTATCTTCCATTGCAAAGTTTATCCCTGTAACTAACTCTGTCAGTTTATAACTTTTTATAACTAACAATACAACACATGAAGCAAGTTTAGAACTCCAAATATTTGACAAACAACAACGTTCTTTATTTGATTCCTGTGTTTAGTCACTCGGACTTCTAGAACAAAAGAACTAATTAGGAGCACAAATGCGAATTGAATAATGTCACTTAACTAATCAGGCTTAAAAATAGGGAAAAATGAGACATACTGATTTGACAGTAAATAATTGATGTTTTTTATTTTAATTTTTCAGATTGTCCAATTACGCATCGACACGCGTTCTACCTATTTTTGAACATATATGTGAAGCATGATTTATGCGAATTATCCAAATATTGGGTATAATCACTGTCTCATTACACTAACAATTGAAATATAACTTTGGATTTAAAAAAAAAAAAAAGAGTTAATTTTAAAAGCTAAGTGTCTTTAAGGATAAAAAAACGATTTATAAGTATAAATTACAAAAGGAAAGTTAATTTTATTTCCTAAAACTTTCCACTCTCGGTCTCCCACTAGAATTGGTCCATTAATTCTCACCCAAACCCTATATATACAAGTGAACTTGATCGCTTTATTCTCTATCTCCCTCCCTATAATCTTTCTCTTTTACACACATACACAAAAGTACAGCCACCAATATGAATTCTAAAGATCCAAATTCCCCCACACGCGAAAAAGGTCTCTTCCGCCGCCTAAATCTTGATTGCAAGAGAAAGAGAAATCGATCAAAGCGTTTGCGCTTTCACCACCAATCAACTGATGTAGATAACATAGCCTTTTCTCTTATGATGCTCTCTCGTAGTGGTGACAATTGTCCTTCCGCTTCCTCCACCACCGCCACCAACAATGACAATAACACTATAGAATCTTCTCCTCCTCCTATTACTACTGCTCTTTTGGCCCAAAATCTTTCTCACGAGCATAGAATAAGCCACCATATCAATCCCATCTTGGCCACTCCCATCACCATGATCCCTAGCAACGCCACTTTCACCGCCAGTAATGACGAAAATATGGAATTTTCACCTCCTCCAACTGCTTTTTTTCCGGTGACCCGTAATATTTTGTATAAGTGTAACATGTGTGAGAAGAGTTTCTCATCTTACCAAGCCCTAGGTGGACACAAAACCAGACACCGCAAGTCTTCCCCCTCTACCACCGCCGTCAACAACCCCTCCACATCGAACTCCACCGCCTCAAATATCTCCGTCCTCGGTCGACCCCACGAATGCTCCACCTGTCACAAGATATTCCTCACTGGCCAGGCTTTGGGTGGGCACATGCGGCTGCATTACAAAGGCGTGATCTGCGGAGGCAAGAAAAGCAACGGTGGTGCCTCAGGCCAAAGCCATTGCAGCAACATCATCAGAGACTTCGACTTGAACATGCCGGCGTTTGAATGTCCTGAGGATATTCATGAAGTTCTTGATGATCAGCCGCTTGAATGTGGCGAGGATTTTGATGATCAGCCTTCGTGTGACGAGGGTATTCATGAAGTTCTTGATGATCAGCTTGCACGTCTTTTCTTTAGGAAAGTATTAGCAGGGAATTGGAATGTTTCTTTTTAATGTACAAGGAACAGTACTTTAAGGATTTTTCACTTTTTATTTTCCGGTCTGTTTATTTTGTGGGTTATAATACCGTATACGAACCATTCACTTTTCAATTCTTTTATTCAATTGTAATAAGAATATTTCGTTGTCATTGTGTATTCGCATAAATAATTTTTTTTTTTTTTCACTCATAATCAAAATGTATTTAAATCCAGCTATATATGCGAATATCTATTCTTCAAACTCTCCCATCCAAGATCATAAATAAATACAAATATTGAAAACCCTTCGAAATTCAGTAGGTTAGAGAATGGAAATTGTAAAATCATTTAGAACGAAGAAATTTTCATCTATTTATTTAAATTTTACGAACATCATTTTGATACTTCGACTCTTGACCTTTTACACTTTTGTAAGAAGAATTTTAAATCACCACTATTTTCTTTTTTACCCCACGTATAGATATTTTAATTTAATTCATGCATGCATGGGTTTTTGTCACCCATACGCCTACACTTGACCTACTTCTAAGCCAAATATGTAAAGGGAATCTAGTGTTCGTTTCAAGAATAATGATCCTTACAAGTCATGTGTGCCACGTTTGATCGTTATAGCAAATTGGATAATTTAATATCTATGTTTGTCACGTGTGAATTTCATATGTAGGTCGTACATGCAATTTATCAAATTCAACGTGCGAAATCGTAACAAGTAATGGATGGAGAGCATTTTTCAATGAGTGACCTAAGGATTTAGGAGTTCGGTTAGAAGTTAGGGATGCGATCTAATGTCTATTTTGTGATGAAACAATGAACTCTCATATCCAGTGATGGATGTGGAATGTTTGTGATAACTCAATGACTTTAAAAAATATTTTAAGATTCGGTTAAGAGTTAAAGAGATTGAAGTTCAGTTACTGATGAAATAATTGTTGGACGAATTTTGTGAATAGTGACGCCAAAATAAGTATAATGATGGTGACAAAGTCGAGGCAAGAGTTGGACTCTTTGTCCTTAAGTCGAATTTGCCCCGCAACGGTGCCTACGGATTTCGGCAATCGACTCCCAAGATACAACGGCTACACTTGTGTTTGTAGCACTCCAAAACACAAGTACAACGAACCAAATTTAGGCTTATGTACTCCAAGGATGAAATGAAGGAAAATCAAAATAAATGAAACGATTTTGATTTTGGAAAGAAGAGAGGATAAGAGACGTTTTGCATATCAAATTGTGTGGAATAGGACACCCAAAGGGTCCTATTTATAGACCATGAAAGGGTGTGGACGAAATGGTTGAGGTCAAACCATGTACCCTTTCCAAACAATGCACCTTTATGAAAAGGTGTCTATTCACTAATGGTTGAGGCCAAACCATGCACCCTTTCCAAATAATGCACCTTTATGAAAAGGTGTCTATTCATTGATTTTCGTCCTTTTTTTCGTAATTTTTTTTTATCCGATTTTGATTTTCGAAATGACAAATATACCCTTCAATACATGCAGAAAAATCAAAATTCTCGTTTGGCAGAAATGGACCGGCTTGCCTAGTGAACCGAGTCGAGGTCTGTGGTTGACGAGCCGGACTCGCCATTAACATTCCTATCTTGATTTGTATACATGTTTTATTTCCAATTTCTGTTACATATACGATTGGAAAGATTCTATCAACTGAACTAATCACACGTGTTGCAAGCAATGCAGTGTTTCTACCACATAATGGACAATTAGAAAAAGAACTCAAAAAAGGAGTAGCTTTTTGAAACTTTTTAATTTGATAGCGCTTCAAGAATGAGATCTGTTACGAACAGGCTCATTGATTGAACTTTATACACGAAATATGCTACTTATATTTAATATAGTGCCCATAACAATGATCACTACGTTTAACATAACTCTTTATACAGATACACACTTGACAAATTTTTTTTAGCAATTTAAAAAAAAAAAGTAAAAAAATTGGCATTCAAAAACTATAATTTCAGTTCCTTGTCAATAGTCCCTCTCATTGAGCCTGCGAACCAATTTATTCCTTCAAAAAATTATCACCCATATCGCACGATCGTTGCTCTTACTGGGGCTTGTTTGTCTACATTTTACCAAATTCTTTTACATTATTTTTTCTACAGTACTCATACCACACTTTTTCACTAAAATAATATCATACGTAAATCAAAGACATTTTTTTTTAAACCATACATTTTAACATCAATCACTATTTCATAATTTATTACTCACAAATAATGGGGCACAAACAAGCGCTAAAGTAAAACTGATGTATTGTGTAACAATTGAGTGATCCAGTTGCAACGAATTGAAGTTTAGTGATCTCTATGAGATTTTGGAAGAAGATGAGTGGCCAAAATGCAATTTCGCAATAAAATGCACTGGAATATTTTCTGACTCTCTGAGTCCATGCCACCTCAAAAGCTGTCAAAAAACCTGTACAGCTAGTCCGTTAGATCCACTTTCTGTTGCTATTTTTCGATCAATTTCACAGAATCAACTTAGAACAATACATACAGGATTTGCATACATGTATATAAACATATAGAGGTACGTGTATATATAGTCGCAAATGGCGGAGGGGAGATCGAATGGAGGATTGGTATCGGTGAACTCAATGGAGTTCCGGTGGGTGTATCAGGACGAGGAAGGGTACGAGATTGATAACGACGACAATCCCGGGGGTGGTGAGGGGGATTCGACACTGCATGATTCTGACGACGAGGATTATACAGAGAAGAAGCTCATTAGGACGGGTCCGAGGATTGATTCGTTCGATGTTGAAGCCCTCGAAGTCCCCAGCGCTCAAAGGAATGATTATGAGGTGAGTATTTTGGAGTTGATTCAGTTTGTTAGTTACAGCGTGCTTTTTCTTTTCTTTTCATTTCTTTTTTTTTCCTTTTCTTTTTCATTTTTGGGCTATTTACAAGTATTTCTAGATTTTATAAATTTTAGTTGGTCTGCTAGAAATTAAATTGGAGTATTGGAGCTTAGAACTATGAGAAAATTGGTAGCATATTATGATGTTGGAGTATGTAGTTCGGAGGAATTATAAGTATTTTTGGAATAAAAACATAATACGAAATTTATTTACTGACATTATACCATTGTTGTTATTCACCCTCTCTTGAGCATTGTGCTACCACTGTCACCCTGCAAAATGCCATCATCACTACCTAAGCAGTTGTGTATATAAATGTTTATAACTTAAGGACTTCTGGTACGAATTGCTTGATACTTCAAATATTGGCCGAGCTTATATGGAGCAGATTGAACTAAAGTCTAATACAAGTCATACTTTTTTATCAGCTGAGCTTGGATTGATAGATCTTGGCTGTGTGAAGCCCCCTCCTCCTGACAGCCGAAAGCTACGAATATAAAATATAGATCAAATTCATATTTGTGCTATAAAACCATGGTAAAATAGACACTTTTTCATTCAATTACTAGGCCTTTTTTTTTTAATTCAAATAATTTCTTGTAATTGGTATTAATAACACTTTGCATTGTGAATTGTTTGCCTAAAGGTGGATGGTAATGTAACATATTTTCTTAATCAAATAACTTTCAAGAGTAAACTTATTGAAGCAAGATTGAGTTCGCTCAAAGCAGCTGTTTGGAGCTTTATCAAGTGATCTGTAAATGTCACTGGATTTTAGGTAGAACTTAAGCTCATCATTCAGCATGGATCGGACAAGTTAAAACCCTCATCATTGATTATCTCAAGTCAAACATGCCCTTACATTACCTAATTTACACAAGGTCTTTTCTTTTAGGTATACAAGTACCTGTCCAATACCTTTATTCTAGCAAAGTAGACCAATACAAGAAGTTATGATTATTTTGTACAGACTTCTGCCTAATACTTTTATTCTAGCAAGGGTGAAGGGCTCACTTCTTCTTTTCCATCTTGTCTTTCTTTGAAAATCATTCCTAACTCATCAAATAACTGACTGGCCATGGATTACACATCATTGAAAGTCGAGGCGTCATGTGGAATTTCCATATAGCTAACCCCACACGGCCACGTCATTCTGTTAAAAAGTATTGCCATGGGTAAGGAAAGATCAAAATAGAAAGTGCATGGAATACTGTGTTGTTAAATCAAGTGCTTAAAACCAAATAAAAGCAACAAAAAATGAAAGAAATTTCTGAGGAGCAGTTTTCCTTTCAACAGTGGAATAGATGGTAAAGTAGCCCCAATAAGTAAATTTATTAATATGTATTTTAGCACCTCAATTTACAATACGTCCTGAGCAAGTTTTTAAGATACCAAAACATTCAGAAATCTTGATCAGTCAAAAGTGATAATAGAAACAACAGTTCATAATTAACCTTAGAGCATTTGGAGCTTGCTTGTAACCCTCATGACAACCGATACCCATTTTGACTCCATTATTCTCATAAATAGGTGGCTGAATGAGAGAACTTTCTGATTGATTTACAGCTGGAAAATTCATTCATAAAGAAATCTAAACGCAATTTATTGTTGGAACAGTTGCATTGTGTTACTCTAATATGGACTATAAATGTGTCATTTTCCACTTCACCATCAAACTTATGAGCACTCTGTTATCTGTAGCTGATGGAGCAACTGTTACAGCAAAAGATGTTTAGATATTATACCGATTGACTTGGCAACTTTTTTTAACAAGAATTACTAAATAAAAGCAGTGTTTTGTGGAAGAACCACTGGACACATGTTTTAGTAGATTCTCATAGAAATTTTTTTTACGAGGGATTGGTGTCTTGATTTGAAAAAATATAATGGCAGGATGTCACTTTGGGCAGGAGGATCATGCTAGTCTTCCAGACTCTAGGGGTTGTCTTTGGTGATGTGGGGACCAGTCCATTGTATACCTTCAGTGTGATGTTCAGCAAGGCACCAGTCGAGGGAAACGAGGATGTTCTTGGTGCATTATCATTAGTTTTGTACACCTTAATTCTAATTCCACTTATCAAGTATGTCCTTATTGTTCTTTGGGCTAATGATGACGGTGAAGGTATATTACCTTTCTATGATATCTATTATTATACCTGGAATGGAATGGAATTTCAGCGAGCAGTGAGTTATAATTTTCATGACCCAATTGTGCAGGTGGTACATTTGCTTTGTACTCCTTGATCTGTAGGCATGCTAAAGCTAGTCTTCTGCCCGACCAACTTCCATCAGATGCTCGCATATCTAGCTTCAGACTTAAATTGCCCTCACCAGAACTGGAGAGGTCTCTAAAAATAAAGGAAAGACTTGAAACTTCTTTGACAATGAAAAAGCTTCTTCTGATGTTGGTTCTTGCTGGTACTTCTATGGTGATAGCTGATGGTGTTGTTACACCTGCAATGTCAGGTACTTATTAGCAGGTTCAGTTTAATGCATTATACTATTGCTAGAGGACATGGTGCATTTTGTAGTCCGTTGAAAAGAGGAAACATTGCTGCTAAGTGTATTTCCTTCCAATATTTGCTTGATAGCTTGAAGTCGATGCCATTCTTACTATTTTTATTTTTATTTTTTATTTTTTATTATTTTTTTATTTTTGGCATTGCAGTAATATCTGCTGTTAGTGGTTTAAAGATTGGAGTTTCTGCAGTAACACAAGGTAATAATCTTATATAATTTATTGTTACCAACAACATTTTATATAGGACATAAGAGTAGGATTTTAGTTCCTCTGTTGCTCAATTCTTTTGCTATTCATAAGATTTGATGTTATTATAGTCTTTTTGCAATTGTAAACTATACGATACTGAGATATAAATTATCTGATGATTAAATTATCCCTTGTTGATGGAAACTAACATTAGGATTGGATTTTCTAGAAATGTTACCACCTTTGCCATGATTACCTGTTGAATAAAAGGTAAATTTACAGATTAAAGACACATTTTCATTTTCAAGTCATTTTAGGAAGTTAGCACTTGCTGATTTGTCTGATGTAGCGAGTCATTACAGTCTCATTATCAATCAAAAAAAGCTGCAAAACTAAGTATCTGGAGAAGAATGGAGAAATACCTTCTGAGGAAGTTTAGATTTTGGTCTGGAGGTATCTTTAAATTATCCTTTATAGTTCAACTGATGTACTGGAATAAAATTATGCTATTTAAGTATTTATTTGGCCAGACAGTCTGATTGCTGACATGCAACACTAGATTAAATTTATATTTCTTGACTTTGAAAATTAATGTACCTTTGAATTACATATAACTAGTGGAAGTTATATATTTTCGGTAAGAGAACATGTTGTGTTACATTTACTTTGAAACTTATGCAATTTTCATCCATGTTCATACTAGTTCTGACTTCAGCATCGCACACAAAGTCAAAGTGATAACTAAGAGTTATTATTTCTTTCTATTGCAGAGCACGTGGTGATGATTTCGGTTGCATTTCTTTTAGTCTTGTTCAGTGTACAGAAATATGGAACAAGTAAAGTAGGGCTCATAGTAGGTCCTGCCTTGTTTATATGGTTTTGTTCTCTTGGGGGCATTGGCATTTACAACCTTGTTAAGTATGATACACGTGTCCTGAGGGGATTTAATCCAGTTTACATTTATTACTTCTTCAAGCGCAATTCTACCAATGCTTGGTACTCCCTTGGGGGCTGTCTTCTTTGTGCAACAGGTATACTCTGAAGTACAGAAACTTTTTTGAAAACCTTGAAAGTAAAATACACATTGGAAGAATTGATTTAATTCTTTCCCCTCTCTTTAATGGATTTAATGTTACTCCTGGAATCAAGCTTCCCTTTTGTAATTGTGTTGTAAACAATTGAAGTACATTATTCCAGTCGCAAGTTTCTTGAATTTTTCTATTTTATTTTTATTGGGGTGGGGAGGCAGTAGTACAATCTCATGGAAATGATATAGTAAGTTTCTTCTTGTTCACTGAGAATTTTTCCTTGATATTTTTTACTGTATATATATTTGTTAGATAGCATCGGAGAAGTGTTTGATTATTAAATAAATATTTCTGAATATCAGGATGTCTTTGAAGATCGCAAAGAGGTCCCTCTTTGGGAAAAACAAACACTTCTATTTGGCTTAATAACCCCATTCAATAATGTTAAGAAAATATTAAAAACGCTGGAGCTGGTTCTAAAAGAATTTATTATTTGCTCGACGTCGGCAACTTGATCTCCGCATGAGGAGCTTGTTGGCTGATGGGGTATTTGATCCTTTCTTCGAACTCAATTCTGTGGTCTTCTGTTTCGTCCTTCTAGTGTTGCTGATTAACTTTCAATCATGAACGCTTAATGCTTGTCTGTGATAGAGTTTTACTTCATCTGTAATATGATACTCTTGGCTGTCTTCTTTTTCTTCTTTTATTTTTCTTTATTCTATATTACATTCCTTATATATTTCTGATGATCAGTTATGTGACTCAGGTTCTGAAGCAATGTTTGCAGATCTTTGCTATTTCTCCGTAAGATCAGTGCAGGTAAAGCAGTAAACTGCATCAGATGTCCTTTTTTATATTAGTAATGATAATATTGAACAATTTGTGTTTTTTCCTACAATCCTGATTTTTTCTTATGGTGACTCAATTTTGTGTCGCAGCTTACCTTCGTGTTTCTTGTATTACCTTGCCTTGTGTTGGGTTACCTGGGTCAAGCAGCTTACCTTATGGCAAACCATGGCGATACAACTCAAGCCTTCTTCTCATCTGTTCCAAGTAGATACATTTTTCTATTTCTCACCCTTATATATTTACACTTTATTCAACTATCACATATATGGTCATAATGATTTATACTTTTTTAAGTTTGAACTTGGATAAGGTCAAAAATGTCTTTGTTGTCTAGATTAGCCGAGTAACAGTAATTTCTTTTTTTCTCATTCAAGATTGCAGCTTATACAATTTTTCTCACGTAGTTTGGTATACCAATTTTGCATATTTTAACCTAGACTTGAACTATTTATCCTAGAGAATTGTAAGAATAAAGACGGATAACTGAGTCTAATCCTGGATCTACAGGTGGAGCTTTCTGGCCAGTGTTCCTCATTGCTAATGTAGCTGCATTGATAGCAAGTAGGGCGATGACAACAGCAACATTCTCTTGTATTAAACAATCAACATCACTTGGTTGCTTTCCTCGCCTTAAGATAATTCATACCTCGCGGAAATTCATGGGTCAAATTTATATTCCAGTTGTGAACTGGTTTCTGCTGGCTCTAACTCTGGTGTTAGTCTGCAATATTTCAAGTATTTACGAGATTGGAAATGCATATGGTAATTCTTTATCACTTATCTTTGAAGTTCGATTTTTGCCAATATGTTTTTATCAATTATTTTTAGATTATCAAGCCCACTTGAGTTGAGCTTGATAAACTGAATAGAAACTAAAATTTGTTGAAGCTTAGTTTGCTAAGCTAGCAAACCAATCCAAAGAGAATTTTTATTAATCAATTTTTGAGCTGATCTTTGAGAAGCTTGATTTATCTTTCAGCTATATCTAAATGAGAATTGTCTAGATTCATATGGCTTAGTGCCCAGACAAGGTACCAGTTTTGAAGATCAGCATTGTTTATGTTATAAAAATTTCGAATGCATGACTTCAAGATCTTACATTCCAGTGGGAAGGTGAAATTAGAATTGGTGCTTCTCATTCCTACTTTTTTAGTTGACTATCATAGGTCTAACTAGAACTCCATCTCATAATGAGCTGTGCGGAGTTCTAAATATGGATTACATGTTTAAAATCGGCTTTCTTTCCATATGGTAATGGTGATGTATCCTGATGTTTCCTAGGTGTTGTGACGTTTGACTTCTTTGTAATAAATCTTTTTCTGGATGGATATTGAACAAGCTCTGGTATATTCTGATTTTACTTTTTTTGACAGGCATTGCTGAACTAGGGGTGATGATGATGAGTACGGTCCTTGTAACTCTTGTAATGCTTCTTATATGGCAGATACATATCCTTATTGTGCTGAGTTTTGCTATAATCTTCTTGGGGCTGGAGTTGACATTCTTTTCGTCAGTTTTGTGGAGTGTAGGGGATGGTAGTTGGATCATACTGGTGTTCGCCGTAGTTACTTTTTTAATAATGTATATCTGGAACTATGGGAGCAAGCTAAAATATGAAACTGAGGTTAAGCAAAAGATGTCAATGGATTTGTTGCGAGAACTGGGTCCTAACCTAGGAACAGTAAGAGCTCCTGGCATTGGCTTGCTTTATAACGAACTTGCGAAGGGAGTACCAGAAATCTTTGGACATTTCCTTACCACTCTACCTGCTGTGCATTCAATGATCATATTTGTGTGTATAAAATATGTTCCTGTTCCTGTTGTGCCTCAAAATGAAAGGTTTCTGTTCCGACGTGTCTGCCCCAAAAGCTACCACATATTTCGTTGTGTTGCCAGGTAAGATCTCCTCTCAGTGTTTCCACATTTTATATGAAGTTTGGCATTTTAAATTTCATCCTAAAACTTGCATGTCCCTGGTTCATCCTTGATGGAATTTTGCTGTGGATAAAGACTTTGCATTAAAACTAAAATGCTCATTATGCTGGTGGACGCATTAGGGATTTGAAGCTCCTTTGTTTATGGAGAAGATATCGGAAATAAATGAATTTTTTATTTTTATTTTGTTGAACGGGTATTTAAATGCAATATCATGGAAGTTTAAGATACTAATCTCCTTAGCTTAATCCCAGAATAAGAAGATTATGCTTGTGGATATGGGATGGGTTTACTGTGAACTCATGAACTGCGCTTCAAAACTGAAAAATCATCGCATGAAGGATGCGCATTAATAGACAATTTTTCAGTGCTTATATAGTGTAAAAACTTGCATTGGATATTGCACAGTTTTAGATCCAGATCATTTGGTTAAATTCTTTCAATTAATATTGCCGGTTGAGTTTTTCAATAATGCATCTCGTTGGCTTGGAAGTTCTATTTATAAAAATACAATGGTTACATTGCCAAAATATCCTGCCTCATCCTGACCTTGTCCATTAAGTCCCATTCAGTGGTAGGAAATCTCATGTGGCAATAAGCTTAAACATTTCTTTTTTATTTCTGTAGAAAAGCCCCCCACAAACATAGTATTGGGCAGGCCCTTTTCAGGAAGACTACTTAATCTTCTGTCCAACTGTTGACACTAACAGATATGGTTACAAGGACGTCCGCAAAGAAAACCACCAGACATTTGAGCAGTTGCTGATTGAGAGTCTTGAGAAGTTCATTCATAGGGAAGCTCAGGAAAGGTCCCTGGAGAGTGATGGTGACAAGGACTCAGATTCTGAAGAACATTCTTTGTCAAAGGTTCTAATAGCTCCTAATGGGGGTGTTTATTCACTTGGCGTTCCTCTCCTGGCTGATTTTAAGGACACGACCAAGTCCTTTTCAGAAGCAAGCACTTCGGATGAGCAATCAGAAACTCCTACTGATCCATCTATATTTGATGCACAGAAAAATCTCGAGAAGGAGTTGTTTTTCATACGCAAGGCCAAGGAATGTGGGGTAGTATATCTTCTTGGTCATGGGAATATTAGGGCAAGAAAAGATTCTTGGTTTATTAAGAAGCTTGTCATTAATTACTTTTATGCCTTCTTAAGAAAGAACTGTAGGAGGGAGGTTGCCAATTTGAGCATTTCACACTCACAGTTGATGCAGGTGAGCATGACTTACATGGTCTAAAGTCGTGATTTTATCGTAGAAGGCTGACTTTGTTTTAGCACCAATTCTGGAAAGCACTTTTGGCTTCAGAAGAATCGAGGGAACTAAATGGTACAATTCATACAGGTTATACTTGTGGAGAATGTCCAAAAGGTTGCAGGTATCAGATTTTTATCTTCCTTGGGCTTTAAATTAGATGACTTTTTATACATGGAAAATTTTGTAGTTCTTTGTCAGTGGTACTACCTGGATTATCATGATTTGGGGTGTTGGAAGTCTTTCTAATTACCACGCTCATATAAATGTGGTCTTTGATAGTGTAATTCTTATTCTAAGTAGTTTGTCCATGTTCATTTTTGCTTGGAAGCTGACCTTTCATTCTCAATGTTTACGCTGTTTGGTAGGAAAATCTAGTTCAAAATTGCTATGCTGAAACTCGTGAAGAGGAAAATGTTGATTTCACTATCTCATTCTTGCAAAGTTTTCTCCCTGATTAACATTTTTCCATCAGTTGCATCCACAAAATTCGCTTGAATTGCAAAAAGCAAAACAAGTTAAGATAAAATTGCTTCAATTTTTGTGTGAGAAGAAAATTCCATCTTTCCAGTAAAGTAGCATATTTTCCTTTTCATCCTCCCTTCCCTTTAAAAAAGGCCTGAACCAAGTAAGCTGAAGAAAACAATTTGTTCATCGGTAAGGCTTACTTGGAAGAAAAAGCTGAAGGGAAAAGCAAGTGCTATTACGTCTAAGAAAAAGGATGTATAGTGCTAATTTAATGGAGGTTCACATTCAAAGAATAAAAATGAAAAATAATTGAACACAGAGATAGCTAATACAGTCCAAGTGGTAAACTCAAAAATGAATAATGTGACATAAAATAGATGAAAGAAAGTTCAATGAATTTTGCTAAATGTACAATCAGGGTTGACAATCTGGTAATCAATCCTGAGATATTATTATCTGAAACAAAGCCTCAGTGAAGAAGACTTTAGACTAACAAAGTAGTGTATCATTTTCCCACCAAACTCAACTGAAGCATTTATATATGAAATGCTCAACTGTCTCTCTACCCCGGACGTGGAAGGTCTTAGACTACAATTAATACGAAAGGGTTCCACCCTGCCAACATACTGTGGAAGCAGTGAAAGTAAATTAACAGTGCCTCTGAAATCTAGTGACTAGGAACTAAACACCAAATTGAGGAACAAGCCACAAAAAATCCAAATATTAAGAGCTAATTTGGTAAAGATTAAAATCTGATTTTAATTTAAGTCAAACTCAAACAATCAATATTAACCAGATTTTTTATGGGGCCCCATAACTTTTTAACCACACATTTCAAAATCTTCTATCATAATATACTAAAAAAAATCTAATTTTAATCTCCATTAAACACTTCTAAGGCAACGTTTGGTTTGCTGTTCAAGCTGTTTTCAATTTTCAATTTTGCAAAACACCCAAACTTGTTATGTCTGATATATCATTAAAAATGTATTTTCGAAAATATAGTTGAACTTCTAACATAAAGCTAAAAATGTATTTTTAACGTTTTTGGTGAAAATATTGAAACATTGACAAGTAGGGAAATGAGCATTTGAATTAAAAATCAATGACTATTTTATTCCATTAAGTACAGTTAGCCCACGTTTCGTCTAATTATTTCCCATTAAATTATAATTCAATTTTTCTTCTTCTTATCAATTACATATCCTCCCATAAAATAATATTACATATAAATGCAAAAAAAATTCCTTCTTTCTTAATCACATATTCTCCAAAATATTACTATTCTTCTCATTATAATATATAATAATGAGGACCAAACAGGCGCTAAAGAGCCATAAGTATGTAATAGATAGTGCTAGGTAAGAATTCGGTTATTTTTCTTTCGTTTTAACCCTTATTATATTGTGTATTTTATCATACACGCCTCAAGTAAAATTGGATTCCTTGATTTAATGTGCAAAAATTATTAAGGAAAAAAAAAGACTCTAAAGGCTTGTTCGATAGTAATTTTGAGAATTGATTTTTTGACCGTTAGGAGAAAAGTGGGGGTCACCTGTGAAAGAATAAGTCAAAAATTACGGTTGAAATAGTGAAATAACAGTAAAAAAAAATCAATTTTTTGGGGTAAAAAATCACTCCCAAACGGGGCATAAGGAAGTTCAAGTAGAAATCCAACAGTATCTACATAACATCAGCTCCCACACACAAAAATATAACTTCACGATCCTCGTCTAGATATAAACTTTCATTCACAAACACCATTTCACAGGTGTTTCTCCACAAAGTAGTAAAAGATAGATTACATATTTGATTGGATATTAAGGCACCGAAGAACAAACTTACAAAAATATAATGGATAACGATACACAACATAATTCAACTTATACTAAGAATAGCTATAGACGGGGAATGGACCAAACTAGCGGTAGATCAGGCACAAGTGGGTGGCATGTTTCTGTAGTATTGAATCATTATAAACCATAAATTTTTGGCATCGGCTCTATTTTTTTATTTCAACGATGATTTTCAGAATGTATAACAAAACCAGGACCAATTAAAACGCGATTATGAACTAGCACACGACCCACAATTAGTGGTAACCAACCGGAGCTGGTGCTTCCCTTAATTCCTTTCCCTGCAAATGAATATCCTGCAAAGCAAGGCAGTATTGAATCGATCGTACATCAACCATGAAGGCAAGAGAATATAAAAGAAAATCCGTAAGTCATAAAGACGATATCTAAACACAACAATGCAACCATAACGTGTCTCAACTCTTCACTCTTTAATACAATAAGGCAAATTTTCTTATTCTCTAAACAGAATGACTATTTATTAATTGAAATCAAACAAATTCCTATTTTCGACAACAAAAAACTTTGAGCGAACCAAGGTATAGGCTTTTGCATTTATGCCATTCTTTGAGCATTCACATTCAAGGTCTTTTAAATCAGCAAAACATTATAGCATCTGGCACATCATCTTGCAAAATATAAGCAGGCAAAAGGGTGGATAATAGGGGACAAAAAAATGACAAAATACTATTTTAGAAAACGAGAAGTGCAAAAAACTGATAGAAAGCCTATATCCAAAGGAGTAATTGGGATGGCAAGTGTAAAACAGAAAACATAAGATGGAAAGTGACTCACAGAAGCAAAATGATTGACATCTCGATGGTGGGCTTCATCGGCTCGGATAACAGTAATAACATCCTTCAGAGTTGCATCTTTAGGCAATCTCCAGTAGTCAATTGCGATAGCTGGAGCAGGGACATTCTCGATTTTACCACTATCAATATCCTTCAAGTATTCAGTATATGAATGTATTGCCTCCTCTTCTAAATACCCAACAACTCTATGAGCCAGTTTGGGAGACAGCAAGTAGAGCACAAAGAAAGCGTTGAAGAAAACTCCTTGAACTGTGAGCACCAGCAGTCTCTCATACCATTTTGGCCGGACAAGCTCTACCATGGTCATCAAGTGCATCCTCTCATTCTCAGCTTCTTCAAGTAATGCTTTAATCCATCCACCACTCTGCTCGAACTTGCGAAGAGACCTGAGATGCAATAGCATCCCCCCAACCATACCGGGAACAGCAGCAACAGTTTCGAGCATCATTGCTCGACACCCATATCGCCTCTGCAAATAATCACGGTATTGCCATCATTCAACTAAACATTTGAGGGGGTGCAAGGATGAAGGATCTAATGGCTAGATTTTTCTAATCTTCAAATAAGTACTCAAAACATTTTCTACTACAGTAAGATCCCACCAAACACAAATAATGAATGGCACAGCCATTTTCCCATTGTCAAACTGAGCGGAAAATTATCTTTATGGTGAGTACAAGAATCGAATTAGAAGTTCGTTTTGATATTGTGATGGAAAAAGTAATTTGAAGATCTTATATCAAAGTGTCTTCATCGTGCATTTCTAGTGTCTGAATCAAAAATTTCTAAGAGCCTGTGTCAAAACATTATCATCACAGATGGATTTAGGGGGTGTCAACGAGCTGAGCCGGGCAGGCTCGCAAGCCGAAAATCAAGGCAAAAGCTTGGCCCAAGCATCAAGGCTCGACCCGAGCTTTCGGCTCAATTCTCTCTGTTTTTTTTTTTTCTTCCTTCTTGAAGAAGGCAGCACTTCAATTTTTTATTTTTTATTTTTTTTTTTCAAGTCAGCTCAGGCTCTCCCCGAGCCTAGGCTTGGTTCGGGCCCAGCCACTGGAGGCCCGAGCCCCTAGCCAATTTGCCATCCCTAGATGGATTCGAGTGGAAAAGTCAAAATATGTATTGATCCAAAAGCATTAACAATACTAGCTCCACTAGTATGGCATTGATCCATCGACTTAAACTTCCCTTTCTTCCCTCCAGATGATTACAAGTTCTGACCTGCATTTAGGAGTGTGCCATTTTTTTGCAAATTTTCGTATCACTTCTTGTGGAGATAAGATACTATATTTTCAACAAGTTCACGTGACTTTGAACTCCTCATTTTCAGACTTCCAGAACTATATCATAATCCTTGCTCGAAAAGAAGATACAAAAT
>NW_019235904.1:208350-210110 GCF_002742605.1 Olea europaea var. sylvestris
ACAAGTTCACGTGACTTTGAACTCCTCATTTTCAGACTTCCAGAACTATATCATAATCCTTGCTCGAAAAGAAGATACAAAATGCAGCTGGTTAAGATATGCAACATAAATTGATGATGTGGGTTTTTCCAGGATAAATAAATAGGACATTGTCATATTTCAGAGCATAATCAATCTGACAATGAAAAGAGTACATTTGGTCCGTACCATTCAAAAGGAGAAGAAGCACAGAGAGAGATAAAAAGGATAACAAACCTGGAAAAATATATCTGTTGGAATTCTAAGAAGTTTCACAGTCCTATATGCAATTTTGTCCAAAAATGTCGTGGGAACATGGTGCTTGTGCAGATCTATAGACAAGTCTGCCCGGTAAGTTTCCCAAGGCTGCAAACATAAAAAATGAAACAAACTCAAAACTCATACTTCCAAAGCCCAAATAAGCATTGATCGCATGTCATCTTTGTGAACATTTCAGGTGGAAAAACATGCTTGTGAGTCAAAAAAAACAGTTCTACACCAAGTAGTTGGGACAAATCAGTGTGCAAAAATATTAAGCCAGAAAATAAAAACCAACAAAAATTTCTGCACCTAGGATTGATTCGCAGCCAAGCTGCCAAGGTGAAACCCAAACCAATGGGGAGTAGTAATTTTGTACAGGACATTCAGACTCGTCTTGGGCTTGTCTTCACATATCTCATAATTGGATAACCCAAGCCATGACTCTCAATATAAAATTGGAAGCAAATTTCTTGCAAATGTGTTTCATCGGATGCCCTATTCAAACTGAAAGATCTAAAATGGCATGATAGTTGATTCAAAATTATAGCAAGTTTAGGCCAGAATCAGAAATTATATTAATCCATTGACTGTCCTAATCCAGCTCCTCTACAAGCCGTTTACATTATCAGCCCCCAAAATTTGGGACTTCCTACATATCACATTGTATTTTATCCATCACTGGTAATCAAGGCAGCTTCAAATTTTTTAAGAATTTATTATATAAAAGAACGATTCGTGAGTATTACTTACATAAAAACAACATTATTTATCGAAATCAATTTTATTTTATTTTTTTAAAATAATAAATGCTACCAAGTACCAACGTGTAAAGCAAGCCACACTGTTTCACAAACACGCAGCTTGCACTGTTGCACATGGACCATGTGCAGCAATTTACTTTTAAATTTCTTCGTTAACAATTTTAAATAAAACAAAGAACAGCTAGACCATCATAAACAAGCACAAAATGTGACACAGACTCTGTGGATCGAGCTCACAGAGAAAGAAGTAACTGCATAATTCATACATATTCAACACTGATCTAACTGTATATGAATATTTATTACCATAAAACAGTTCCAAGGCCACTCAGTGCCATCTTCTCTAGTGATTTTAGACCTCGAAATTCCCCAGTAGCTGGAAACCATGACTTCACCCTTTTCTACCTTCTTCTCTGCCACCACGCCGCTATTCTCCTTCTCCTTCTCCGGCATCGCCACCGTCGAAGAAGGCTCTGATGCAGTGCTCATCATCTTCCTCCACCCTCCCAGCAACATCCCAACACCCTGCCCCCTCACTCCAATCATCGCCTCATCAAACGGCGGCCTGATCACCAACGCCACCTTCGCCGCCGAAGACATGTACCGGCTATAATTACCGCCGGTGATCACACGCTTCATCAGAGATCTCGCCACCAAGTGGTTCATTTTCGAAATTCAATTGCAACTTGCACGGCTGATGTTCGGTTTGCAGGGAATTGG
>NW_019235904.1:221626-287473 GCF_002742605.1 Olea europaea var. sylvestris
AAGGAAAAAAAATTCTGATGACCTTTCTTAAAACAAAATTGAGAAAGTTAGTCAAGGGAGAACCAACAAACAACATCATCAAAGATCACCAAATAGAGCCCAATTTTAGAAAAAGCCACAAATGGATTTCACAAATTATACGTGAGGGACGGCCAATTCTAAAGGCAAAGAAAAAGCCAAAAACAATATCATCAAAAAATCAAGAGAGATATTGACTAAAAATTGATGTTGCAGAAGGAAAATTATCATCATAAAACAATAATTTCGAAAAATAAATTCAAATGAGCTAGAAGCTGAGAAGCGTTTGAGATTAAATCATTCGCACACAATCAAAATTGAGTCGGAAACAAATAGAGGCCAATAAAATTAAAGCATATTTCTTAAAAACGTATGTGTTGCGGAAGCTCTCTCAAAGGATCTTCAAATCGGTGGTTTTTCGGGTTCAGTCCAACGTACCTTTCTTTATCAATCCACAATCAATATAATTAACCTTGGTTGCTATTCAATCTTACCCACACAGGACAAGAAAATGTGATGATTTGTGACTAAAAAGGTTAGGAGAAGACACCACAAATGTATACTATGAAAAAATCACCAATTACACAAAGTAAACAAATATTTTGAACACTTCTAGAGGCTGTTTTTCACACACCAAAGGAGGCAGTCCGGATTCCACTTTTTCTCACACAAAAACTCACAAATCACACAAGAAAGTGGCTAGGGTTATATCCTTATATATACCATAGGGTTAGACTTTTAATTAGACCTTTAAGGGGCTTAAACAGGTCAAGATTTAAGTCATCCAAGGGGGAATATAATTGGGTCGAGTGTAACTCATGGACTTGATTATTGGACTTATTTTATTCATCGGCCTATGCCTATGAAATGATTAACCCACGTTAACATCATAGCTCGGGATTTTTTGGGTATCGAAAACCCAACAAATCTCCACCTTGATGCCCAATAAATCTGCAAGCAATCAAAACACATAATTAGCACTTACATGATCAAGGTAGCCAATAAAATTAGATCACAGACCTTACATCGTGTTTCTAACTTGAAACACATACCATACCTACTTCATGTACTCACCGAGACTAAGGTTAAGAACACCTAAGTAGAAGCAAATATTTAACAGTAAACAATCAAGAGCAAATACATATGTAATGATAATATAATATAAGATAACACACATAAATCTTTTCATAAACACGTTCACATAGAACCACCGATTAACACCAAGTTAATCAAACACGCGGTCAAATACATATGAAACAAATGCATAAATGACCCCAAGAAAAATCTCATCACACTTATCCTATCCCATTCTGTGTTGCTCACACCTCGAGAATACATATCTCCTCTCATCGCTCACAATACTCACTAGACTGATCACCCAACTCATGTCTCACTGGTAGGTCACAATAGATCCTAAGTTCACGGGATAATCCTCTATCTCCACATCACTTCTCCCAACCTACGTGGATAATGGATCTCCACCTAATAGAAGTGATAGAAGTGCCTCTCCCACACACTCCACTTGATCAAGGTCTTTTTAAAGATAAAGGATCCTAGACATATAATCAAATCTCTACTCATGATCCAAATGTCACACTTCATATCCCCAGTACAAACCAAAATGTACCTCTAGGCATCTATAATCTACCTCACCAAAAGACATCAAACACACTGCTTATGCATCCTAACCCATTATACATGCAAGCAATTACACCAAGTAATCATATTGCCTCAAATTCATGCAAATGCATATATCAAATACATTGAAATGCAGTATATCATTATGCAACAAATTAGGGAAACACACACATGCAGAAAGGATCACACACAGATGCGCATGCAATAACTAAATTTACTCTCAGTAAACCTCACTAGAGTTATCACTTGACCCTAAAGCCAAATTCGTCTTACCTCCCATTTTACCCTTCAGCTTGTCTTTTTCTTGGGACAGCCCTAATAAAGTGCCCAAACTTACCACGACCGTAAACACCGTCTACCACCAGACTTATCCCCTCCCTTGTCCTTCTTCTTTCTACCCTCATCACTCGAGTCACTACTCAAATCACTACCGTCTTGAGTTCTACCCAAATGCATTTACTTAAATTTCATCATTCTCCTCATTATATGTGTGACATCTCAAAACTTTAGTAAGTTTATAATGCATATTCATACTTTGTATTGTGATGTATATTTCATGTAACATAGTAAAAAAAAAAATTAATAATATTATAAGCTTATGAAAAGAATTGAATCAAAATTTTAGTTAAAAACCATGTGGAAAAATTAAGGAAAATGAGGTGGCTACTCTCCATAAATGACCTTGCCACTCTAAATATGAAAATGACAAATGGTATATGGTGGCTACTCTCAATAAATGACCTTGCCACTCTAAATATGAAAATGACAAATGGTATCAGGGGGTACCCTACACATATCACTTTGCCACTCTAAATACTATAATGACAAATGGCGTAATAGGGTAAAAGGTGGCAAAATAATAATTAAGGAAAAATAAATTAATTATTAATTTAATTCTAAATTATTACTATAAATAGGGGAGAATGAGAGAAATGGAAATGCATACAAAAAAAAAAAAACCAAAGTCACGTAACATTATAAAGATAGCAATTTAATTGTCTTGTAATTTGAAGGTGAATAATCTATACCTACTTTTATTTCAAACATATTTATTGCAATTATGTTTATTGAATTACTTCTTGCTTTTCAAATCAATTATAGATCCAAGATTCTACCCATTGATATTGACACTGCATTAGATATTGACATTACATTGGATAATGACTGATATTATTGATTTTACACCAAAGTGGCGTAATCAACTAATGAGCTCATATATTGTTATTTTCATATTGCGCGCACGGGTAGGATTGAACATCTATAATTGGGGCCCATTGTTTCCCTTTCTTATTCAAATTAAAGAAAGATTATGGTATAGATTACTTGCTGAATAAATCTATTCACATTATTTTATTTTCTTGTAGATGATCACCAACGAATACATTGACTTTACCTCAGGTCAATGGATGAGTTCGGAAGATGGCCGATATTGTATTTATGTCAAAGAAGTCCACACATGGATGACATATCCAGACTTTTCGGATTTCCATCACTTTGTGGGATCCCATTATTGTATTTACTACTTCGAGGCTACTACTATAACATACTTATTTTCAAACGACTTTCCTGGAGAATAAATGTGTCCAGGTGATCTTTGATATGCGGTATAACTATTAATACAAATCGGTTGGTTATGATAGTAAGATATGGTGCATAGTGCGACTTTTGCGTAGTGAAATTTTTGTGTAATGAAAACTTTGGCAATGCAACTTTTGTATATCTATTAGTCTCTAATACACGTTTTGCAATGTAACCAAGTATATAAGAAAAATTTCAACTATCTTATTTTTATTGTTGTTTGCTTACTCCATACTCTACAAATAGCCAAAAATCTTCTCTCTTCACAAAGTATATAAAATTTTGAAATATTTATACATAAAATTAAATGACTAAATTGGGTTTGTGACACTAGTTCTCCGCCGTTGCTTCTCTTTGATCTTCACTCATTTGCTTTAATTTAATTGATTTTTGGTTCCAAAATTTTAAATTTTGGGTTTATTGAGAACTTCCAGTGAAGAGAGAAAAGACAGGCGTCAGCAATGTACCCGTGTGTGGTCTTTCGAATTTGTAAGGCTTTATAATTTTATTTGAAATTCTGATGACAAGCAACAATAAAGTTTTTTTTTTTTTAAAGAATATATTTTTAACTCATTTGTAATTTTTTGAAATTTTGGGACTTTGATTGCAATTAGTTCATTGTCTTTTCTTTTGTTTTGTTTTTGTTTTATTTAAATAGAAGTGCAACATAGTCAAAAATGGATAAAAATGACATTTTGAGCAATTAAAGTTGGAATGTAGGGATGGAAATGTCAAAAATGAAATGTATGGACGTTTTGTACAATAAATTTAAAAGGTAGGGATGTTTGTGTCAATTACCCATTAAATTATATGTTTAATTAAATTAGATTATTGAACCTATCATTCATTGTCAACTAAATATGATGATAGTTATCAATAATTATAAATAACATGACTCAATACATAATCATTAAATTTCTGCTATTTTAAAACTGGAGTTCTTTCATAAATTCTCTCGATGCATTAGGGGAAGCGATTTTGGATATTTGATTTAATTTTTTTAATAAATCAATATTCAATTTAAACTTATTACTTGTATGTAAATTTTTTAGGATAATTGGCATATAACGTCATTACCTTTTACCATTATTGTGAAAAACGTTTATATCTTTCATTTTTTGACATTTTCACCTTTATTTTCATATTTCATTACACAAAATGTTATTTTCATCAATTTTTTCAATTAGAAGCTATTAAATGACGAATATACCCTTGTATTTAAATAAAAGAAAAAGGAATTAATTGCAACCATATTCCCAAAGTTTTTAAAATGAGCAAACGACTTGAAATAAATTATTAAATGGGTAATTAGCATATAATATTCATACCTTTCACTATTATTGTGAAAAAACATCCATATCTTTCGTTTTTGGTATTTTCATCCTTAATTACACAAATTATCTTTTCTACAATTTCTCAATAAAAACTATAAAATGGTGAATATACACTCCTATTTAAATAAAAAATGAAACTTAGTTTTTTAATAATTAGTTGGGATTCATTTTTATTTTTTTATAAAATTAATTTCTAATTTTTTAATAATTTGTTTTTGGGATTTGTTTTTATTTTTAATACTTTATTTGAGACTCATTTGCACTTTTTAGAAAATTTTAGGATTACAATTGTAATTAGTTCTTTTTTTCTAATTTAAACAGGATGGTACATTCGTCATTTCACATATTCTTTTATTGAGAAATTGGATGAAAAATGGATAAAAATGATGGTTTGCATGATCGACGATGTAAGTAAGGGTAAAAATATCAAAAAAGAAAAACGTTGGCGTTTTTCATAATAATAGTGAAATGTATGACTTTATGTGCTAATTACCTTTTAATAATTTATTTTGAACTCATTTGTACTTTTTTAAAAATTTGGAATTATGATTGTAATTAGTTTTTAAATTTAAATAGAAGAGTATATTTATCATTTCATAGCTTTTAATTGGGAAAATGAATAAAAATGACCTTTACACAATGAAAGATAAAAATAAGAGTGAAAATGCTAAAAAATTAAAAGAAAATATTTTTCATAATAACAGTGGAAGGTGCTAATTATCCAAATTTTTACGCTCAGGGCCCACCCAAAGGTAAAGTGAGAATTGAGACGAAGCACATTATCTACAAGAGGGCAAAAGGCGAGAGAGGAGAGTGAGTGGCAGATAGCATAATCAAGAAAAGAGATGACGAGTTTCTCTATAGCCTCGCCCTGTACCATCCCCTTCCTCGATCAGAAGCATAGGTTACAAACCCTTCTCCGACCTATTTATTATTTTCGATCGCCATTACTATCCAATAAGACAATTCACACAAAAATATTTAAAAAGCCAACATACAACTAAAAAAATCAGATAACGAAATAGGTTTTTTGCGATGGAAAGAGGGCAAAGAGTGCACTGCGCTAGAATAGTCTTCATTTTGATTTAAAATTATTTTACAATAATTATAGTAATTCATAGAGAAATTCTTTATTGGGACACGCTCATTATTTTACATGGTTTAATCATTCACTTTTGATATGAATTTACATATTCGAACTAAGCAAAAGAAATCCAAATTTATCCATAAATGTACCCAAGCATTCCATTTACAAACATAAAAAAGAGTGAAAATCTGGGATGAGCAAGTTTAACGTTATAAAGAGTGATTATCTCCTCCACTTCCTCAGCGGATTTAATAAAACTCGAAATCAATTTCTTGACTTATCGAAGCTCTTCTTTTGGATAATTTTTTGGCCACAAGCCAATTTTGGGATAACTGTCAACCTTTCTTTCATCTTCTTTGTGCTCTTTTTGCCGCCTCTTATGCAGTTCTTTTATCTTTTCCCTTTGCTTAAATTGTCGTTTTTACCCCGACATAAATGACGAAGATAGGTTCGATTTGGTTGGTGAAACCAAAGACTGAGGAGAAAGGAAAATGAGAGGTTTGATTTGAGAATGAAGACTGTAACACCCTGACTTTTTCTTACTATTTTTCATATGGGACTTAAACTTAATACTGGTTATTTAGCAAATGAAACAGTCGATGCCAACATTGTCGTCACACTAAAGTCCAAAAGTGGAAGCAATAAATACGACACACTTATTTGCATAAATGATTAATTTTACTTACACGTACTTTTAAAAATTTATCGTAAATTATTTGAATCGAATAATTAAATATTTTTGAAGTTGATGAAAATATGTCAAATATTATACTCATTTTGTAGCTCGTATTAAATAATACAATTTGAGCTCAAGAAAAAGTAATTTTGAGCTATTTATATCCGAATTAATCTACTAGAAAGAAAATGATTATCTTTTAATATTTTATTAATATATATAATATAAATAAAAATAATATTTTAAAACAACATGGTAAGTCACGTTTTCAAATTGAATTCCAATATTAAATCAATTAATAAAAAATGTGAAATTCATATTTTAGTTACCAATGTGATTGAGTGATTGATTGGGGCCATAAATTGATTTATAATCTTTAAATGTTCACTGTTTTGGCTGGAACATGTTTGGCTTTTGGGTTGATGAATATTACATTACATTATGTTTACTAGTCTTTGACACGTGCGTTGCACAAGTTTTGTATTTATTGTATTTTTATTAGCGTCAAAATTGTAGATTTTTCAAAATTGGTTGAAAATTCGAAATATTTGGTGAAATCTAATCGTTTGGTTCATTACATTAGCGCAGGATGCATAAAGATTTCTTTTTCGTTTTTTATTTTTTCCTCATTTATTTATTTTTAATTTGTTTTGTTCATATTATAAATATTTTTTTGATTTAAAATACTTCTTAATTCTTTTTTCTTTATGAAAAAAATTAATTTTTTCAATTTTAATTAAAAAATATTTATACTTTAAGAAAACACTGAAACATGCAATTTTCATACCTCCCAAAAAATTAAAAAATAAAGACAGTATAAGACAAAATGTTTTACAAAAAGTTACTTGTAAGTAAAAATTTGAAGAGAAAAGAATTAAATAGAATTTTAAATTGAAAAAAATTATTTGTAACGTAAAACTACGATACTGATTTCTCTCGGCACCATATTCATATGTATTTATATTTTGTGCTTCATATATATTTAATATTTATTTTATACTTATGTTGAAAAAATAAAAATCTGAAATTTTTTTTGAAATTCGGTTTGGTAAGTAAATGTATGGTGTTCTGCATTCTCGGTATTTGTAAGTGCAAAAATAGGTATGTAAAAATACAGCAAATTACAAATACGGTTGGCAGCATATACGGTAAGTTATAAATACGGTTGACAGCATATACGGTAAGGTGAAAATACGATAAGTTGTTTGCAAATACGGTAGACTACAAATATAGTAAGTTGCAAATACGGTAGGTAGCATATACGGTAAAGTGCAAAATACGGTAAGGTACAAATACGGTAAGTTGTTTGCAAATATGGTAGGCAGCATATACGGTAAGCTGCCTGTAAATACGGTAAGCTGCATATATAAATGTATAAAATTTATTTAATATTGAATTTCTTAAGTATTAAATGTTGTAATTTAATATTGTTTCCTTTTTTATAATTGTATTTTCGGAAAAAAAATGGTTATGAAATTACTAATTTTTAAATGTGTTTTTTGTTAAAAATAAAAATAATTTTTTTTTGTTATTTGTAAAAAAAAAAAATAATATTGTAATTTTATTAGCGTAATAAGGAGATTTATTATGCATTTTTATTTTTTACGTTTTGTGAAAAATTTTGTTTATGGTAATTGACAAATATTTTTTCACACGCATCATGCCAATAACATTAAAAAAATAATAATAATTTTAGTATATATTATAAAAAAATATTATGGAGGGTTTAAATACTTTCATAAAGCCTCCATATTATGGAGGAGGCCTCCATAATACCGAGGCTAGGCTTTCCTCCATAATATGTAGGCTCATGTGTGCTTTACGGAGGTTCCAACTTGCATTTTTTTCTTTCCTTTTTCTTCATTGGCTCTCAGTATAACAATTTAATTTCATTTAATCAACTTAATTTTTTAATATTCCTAAAATAAATACATAAAATACAGATCATTTTTTTTATATATACAAAGATTATATAAATCCTTCAAATGAGCAGAAATTTAGAAAATGATAAACATATTAATCACATTTCCAATCGTAACATTTTGAGTGCAATCAGATAATGTGTGAAACGTGTTAGATCAAATAATCACTCAACGTCGATAGTTCAATAATTTTTTTCTCCTCACTTTTGGTTTTGGGAAGAGTAAAATCAAACTTTTTCAGTAACATATTGTCTATTTCTACAATCCCTCCGCTATTTTTACAGTCAATTCTATTTACTCTATTATTTACCAACCCATTCCTTCAACATTTCAATGATTCCCAAATATCTAAAATTAAACAATACAAAACATTATCAGCAAAAATTCGAAATGAAATCAATTCACACAAAATGCACGAAAAAAAATCAATCAAACTCCGTTAAATGAAATTGAACTGCCGTCCACAAATTTCAATAAACAAAAACAATAAGAATTAAAATTCAGAACAACCAGACCTCAATCAATCCATACAAAATATACAACAAATAATTTGTGTGGTAAAATGGAGAGAACAAGTAGCATCTAAAATGGAGAAGAAGAAAGAAGGATTACCTAAATTGAGGACAAGTGGGTATCAGTGTAGCATGCACGTTCTTTTTTTTTGTTTGCAGACGGCATCGTTTTTGCTCGAGAGATGAAAAAAGTTGCTACAGTGTGTGAAAATGAAAGAATCTACTGTTCTTTCTACAGTAAATTAACATTGTCCTTTTTATATAGTAGTGATATAAATATGATGTTATTTTCATTTAAAACAAAATTTTACACCTTTCATTCTTTGCAATTTCACTTCACACATACACTATTGAGAAAATTTAGCAACTTAATCATTTGCATCTTCAGATTTTGTTGAGTATCAGCTAAGGTAAGAATACATCGTGCAAAGTGATAAATTCTTATTTCTTGATATTTATATAAATTTTGTCATGAAATACTCTAAGGTCTTCGGGTTGACTGCTACGTTAAATCCTACCGAATAGACCGTTTGATCAAAGATGTTAAATCCTAAGTGATTGATTGTTTGGTCAAATATGTTAGATCCTATAGGATATAGGAATTCTTAAAAAATTTCTTGAGCTCTAAATCTATGAAATGCTGGTATGTTTTATATTTATATTAAGTGAATAAGAATGTGCACGTATTCTTACTGAGTGTTTTCAAAATACTCGCTCTTGCACTACTTTTCAAATTAGAACGGGTCGTGTGGATGAGTGGAAGATTGATCGAGTGATACTTATAGGGTTGTCAAGTAAAGTTTCAAGAAAATATTATTGTCAACTTTTATTTGAATAATATCTTAGGGTAATGCACGCTATTTAATATTTTTGGAGATCCAGTATTCGACATTTTATATTAAATCTTAAATTAATAGTTTGAAATTGGGTATTTCGAGAATTATATTTAATATGAAAATTTTACTAAGTTGTTATTTTATCGTTATTGATTAATCGATCACAATCTCGAATTTCAACCATTAACAAAAGTGATATTTTTACTTAAATTAAATGAAGAAGAATTTGGTAACACCTCGAACCTATTTTTTATAAAATAATGAAATGATAAATATGAAAATGATTTCGAGGCGTTACAGAGATGCACCACAGTCCCTCTTCAATTTGGGATAAATGGTTTTGACATGAATAAGTTTTCATTTCCTTATTCAATTTGGCTTTCTACAAGGTATGATGAAATGGTATTTTTACACTTTTAAATAATTAAATTTGATTTTGCCTTTGTTCTCCATTTTCTTTCTCATTCTTTTTCTCTCTCTTATTTTTAATTACACAATCTTTCATAAAATAATATTACACACAAATAAAAAAAATTCATTATTTTTTAATTACATATTTTTCAAAAAACACTATTTCAACCATTAAAATTTGGAAAGAACGAGGGTCAAATGGGAACTTTATTTTTGAGAAATTGGAAAAGGTCAACTGAACAAAAAGAAATTAAGGGATGGCCATTTGAATTAGGGATAATTGCACCAGAGGTCCCAAACTTTTAAAATATTATTAGACTTTCTCAAAACCTTTGATTTATTGCAACCTCACCCCAAATCTTTCAAAACGTTGTGGTGCAAACCCTTTTGGATGGTTTCTATCCACAATTTCATTAGTGGACCAAAAATTTGACTTGAACCACATTTTTAATATTTTGTAAGGGGTAAAAGAGTAACTTTCTATTTATCAAATTAAATAATTACATTTGTTAAATTAAAAAAGAAAAAGAAAAAGAAAACAATCCTCTATCACCTCCACCTCCACCTCAAATCCTCAACCACCAACCATGGAGCCGAACTTCTGGCCACCATGGCCTCCAATTTTTTGCATCACTACCATCTATTCATCAACCACTAACATTTCCACACAAACAATAGCTCTAAATCACATTAAAATCGAACCAATTTTCTGTCCAAATAGAGCCTCTCATGTTCGATTTTTTTACAAGTTCGACCAAATTCATGGACGACCATGTTCATTGCACCTCACAGGTCGCTCAAGCTCATCAAGACGCGTCTTTACATGTTTCCATAACAACAAATAACAAAGAAAATATAAATTTACAACAAATTTTTTGAGACAGTGAACTCGGGGTAGACAAACTCATTTTTCGATGACTGTTGTGGTCCCCATGTTTGTGGACCACCTGTTGTGGCATCCTCTTGTCAAGATGCACCTATTCCAACCATGAGTCATCAGCAATTTTGGCGCTAAATGGATGAACAGATTTGCAGAATTTATATGCAAGACAACTTAGTTTTTCCTTCAATTGAGGGTTCTACATTGCCCCAATCATCAAATTCGATCTCAAACCTTCAATTTAAATTGGTAATATGCTGGCGATTGGGATGGGTGGATGGTGGTGGTCGGTGGTAGGCGGTTGGTTGAAGTGGAGGTGGCGGAAATTGGGTTGCTGATGGTAGAGGTGAGAGTAGAAGAGGATTGCTTTCTTTTTTTATTTTTCAATTTAACAAATGTAATTATTTAATGCGAAAAATAGAAAATTAGTATTTTTTTCCCTTTCCAAAATATTAAACATGTGGTCAAAGTCAATTTTTTAGTCAATTAACGGAATTGTGGAAGGAAACCATCTAATAGGGCCTCCTTCGCAACGATTAAAAATGTTTGTATTGATGATTGCAACAAATTAAAGATTTGAAAAAAGTCTATTAATGTTTTAAAAGAATAGGGCTTTGCTGCAATTGTCTTTTGAATTATTCCCCATTTCCATACGCAAGTTGCTGTACTTTCTGTACCCTATGCCTTGCCACGTGTTGACAATCCATTGGTTGTCACATATATCATATGACTTTTACGACTGAACCTTCCCCAGAGTAAAAGGTTCGCCATATCAAACAAATCCATCACAGTTTCATTGCTTTCATCTCTCTCTAATCGTTCTCTCTCTCTCTCTTAACTCCTGAGTATATCCTAAGCTGACTCGAAGTCTTGGTCCACTGTGATCCAGTTCTCCATGGCTGACAGCGGATCGAATAATCTAGGGTTTTGGTCGGGTATGATTTCAATCTTTTTTTTTTTTTTTTTTATTTTTAATTTTTTTATATTTTTTTAATAAAAAAAATTTTCTTTTTAATTCATACATTCTTTAAACAGTGTACAAAATACATACAAAATTAAACAACGTATATGTTGACTTTCATTTACAACGTTGAAAACTGTCAAACAGAGAAATAATTCAGCACTAAAATTGAAAATAAAGAAAAAAATTAATTATAAGAGCAGCCCACACGTGCCAACTCTCACCGACAATTTATTTATAGACGAGAGAGAGAAACAAGCAGATAACCGGCACTAAAAATCGGCGATTTTTCTGTGGAGCCGATTTTTCTTGTTTCCATTCTCCTCCAGGTTCTTTAAGCTTCGGATCGCCAATATATCGCCGTTTTTAATCTTCAAAATCGTTTCAATCTCATCTTCTGAACCTTCACAACCCAACAAAGAAGAAGAATTACTAAATCTTTATTACAATTCTGAGCTTAACCAAATGGAAATCCAAATTAATTGCAATATATAGCAAGAAATGCTGTCAATGCTATATCAGGAAGTAACTGAGTTATTGTACCTGTGGACTTTGGGAAATGCTTGAACTGAGCCAAATCTGCACCCAAAAACACAGCAAAAAGTAGTAAAGGTGAAAATAAGCAAAAGATGAAGAAAAAAAGAAGTGAAAAACTCAGAAAAGCTAATAAAATTGCTTACCATTTGGAGAAGGGTTGTGGGATGTGAGATAAAGAATGAGGAAGCAAAAGAGTGTTAATATGGGAATAAAGTGAATGTATTTCTCAGGAGATTTGGGATTGAGTTTCAGGGTTTTGTGCTGTGATTTTTCCTCTGTGATTAGGTTTTGGGATTCAGAAGCCAAAGATTCATCTTTGAGTATCTGGAGATGAAGCTTTGAAGCTGGTGAGCCAAGTGACTGTCTGTGCATGTTTGCTGTAGAGAGAGAGAAGAGAGAGTGTTTTAGAGAGAGAGTGTTATGATATGACAGATATATGAAGAAAGTATATAGAAATGGTCCAATTTCTGTAGCTTATGCTTAAAGCTATAGAAACTGATTCCCCCAACGAGGAAAAAGTAAACTTACCTTACTTAAAAGTAGGAGACGTTTGGCTAAAGTCTTGAAAGCAAAAACGTAAGTAACAACTTACCTTAAAAGTTTAATATATATTATTCAACTTTATGTATACTCCATGAACTTTGAATCATTGCATTTATCTTGTCCAAGTTTAAATCTTGTTTCAGTTATATAACTATATTATTCAGCTATCTTACTATCAGAAAAAAAAAGACAAGCGTGGGATTAACGTTTTGATGTAACTCGTCACGTTAATATTGTCGTGTTTGATCAATTAGTCCACCGTTTTAGAAATTCAGGATGATAAAAAGCGTTTGTCACTTGAAAGATGAAAAAATGTCTGTACATGTTTTAGCAATTAATTCAAGTGGATGAAAATATCACACGTGTCGGGTTATATCAATAAATAAACAAAATTTTAATATATGATTTTTGTACAAAAAAAATAAAAAATGGTCAGTTGAGTATACTTGTGGTATAATTGAAACTAACTTTAAAGTTTGACAATAATTTATATAATTAACCATAAGCAAATTTTCGTGTATATTTTGTTGAAGGAAAAGTAAACCCCCCCCCCCCCCCCCCCCCCTTTTTTTAATAAAAGTTACTTAAAAAGTAACTTTGCAAACTTCTATTTGCGTTTGACTAAGCTTAAAAGTTTTTGGTTTTTTGTTTTTTTTTGTTTTTTTCTCCCCTCCTTTAGGCTTAGCCACAAAGAGGACAAGTTCTAGGTCCCCCAATCTTCATTCTAAGCTTTCACACACACACACACACACACACACACACGAGATATTCTTTTCTTTCTTTGTTTTATTTTATTTACATAGATTTATATCTAAATTAAGTTTTTAGTAAGAATATAATTATTTTTAAAAAAATGGGAGGTAATGATCATGCCTGGTACCCCCATTAATCCTGAAATTCAGCCTAAATTTGAGGAATTCGAAGCTGGTAGCAATCACAGGAGTCACCCGACGCTGTTCGAAAAATCGGTCGCCTCCTTGCAGACGTCACCAGAGGAATTTCAGAGGAACTGGATGCTTAATGGGTTGAAACCCATGTCATGGGCTGATGATAGAAGGCTACAACCAAAGGATTTGGGCCGTTTTATGGATATGGGCCAACATATTGATGAAACAAATTCAAAAATTGAAGAAACAAGTTTACTGGTCCATGACCCATGGACAGGATCCGACCCATTGAAAAGCAAAGCCAGTTTAATTAATAGCCAACCGACCAACTTTCTTCATGTAATTTCACGATACAGCCTCAATCCGGCATCTAATTTTTTGGCCAAATTCGTCAAGTTGGCCGGAATCAGACCGTCCGACACGGACAAAGAGTCGATTCCATCTTTCGAAATGCTGACAGAAGCCGAATTCCAGTCCGTGGAACTCACGGGTCAGATTAGGAGTCACGAAGTGGAGATGGTGATTCCGGGTTTGTTGAGTGATTTTGTGGAGACGGGAATAATTAGCCCCCATCAAATTTCATTCATGGTATTAGACGAGAATTTTAAGTTCACTGTTTTTGCGCCTGTGGATGAGGAACTCGTGCAATGGTTAGGGGATTTTTCGAGGGATTCCTCGTTGTTCACAAGGTGCTTGGTGCCTTGCAAAGTGGGTTGGAATGAACTTAATCAAACGGGCCATGGGATTGTATTGCCAAACAATGAGACAGGAGGAATAGTTTGGAAAGTCAATGATAATGAATTTAGATGGGAAGGTGGCTACAAAAGTGGAGGAATTTTTAATACCAACAATTGTGTGGAGGGTGATACGTTAGGATTGTTAATTAATTTGATAGTTCTAAAAGAAAGGGGGTTCATAGGGCTGATTGTTCGTAGTACTATTCAACGTTGTATTTGGATTCAACGGGTTCAATTTTTGGAAAACTCGCGAGGGGGTGCGACCGGGTACGGGGTTTTCATGGACAATATACTAGTGATAAATGGGCCTGCCAACTTTTGCGGGATAAAATATTTTTTCTCTACTCGGTTAATTAGAGTTTGGATATACGAGATTTTTGGAATTGGATTGGATTTTCACCTTGAGGACAAGGTGAAAGTTGGGGGGGCGAGTAATGATAGACCTCCCAACTAGTCATGCAAGTTTGTTACTCCATATTCTAGAGTGTTCCAATCCAGTTAGTTATCAGAGATAATCTGGGGAATAAGGGCGGAAGTAGTAGTATAAATGTAATAGGTGAGGGAATAGAAGGAGGCATTGTTTGAGTGAGTTTTCTATTAAGTTTGGAGGGAACGCAAGCCTCTTGAATTGCCTGTGGGATTGTCAATTGGGTATTCAGTTCAATAAAGAGTTATTTTCCAATTCCAGTTATCTCACTTAGTTCCTCTGTTATATTACAAAATTCTAGTTCCTTGCTCAAAGTTGCTTGAATTCACAGCATCACAGTTGGAATCCTATCACAGTGCTAAGAGGAGGGAACAATTTTGAGTGATGCAACTGGCCAACTATCTTGCTTTTGTGTTTCCTATTAGCTACTGCGTATTGATATTTTGTATTAACGTCAAATATTTTTTGAATTGGAAAATTTGAACTTCAATATTGGATTGTTACATCATCTTGGAATTTGAAAATAGTGAATGTCCTACTTTTGTGTCAGGAATACTGCTTCGCCTTGTGTCCTAGCCTGCATGTTCCTTTCTCTTAGTTTATGAATCTTCATTAATTCATCTCTCTTATAAAATGTTATAAGTTCTTCAAGAAAAAAATTCGTAAAATGTATGATCTTGATTATCGTTTGTTGAGTGTTGAAAGAAGTGGTGGTGCATTATTCCACTTCTTGCATTATACTTAATACTGATGTCCTTAATTGCTGCATTGAAGAATTAGATGTAGTTGGGAAAAGCTGGAAATTTGCCTGCATTGTGGATTGATTTTGTCTGTTTCCAGAATTTGGGTTGATGGAATCATAATCTCCCTCTGCATGTATTTAGGGGTTGTCTGGTAGCACTTAATTGCAAATTTTAAGCAAAAATTTTACCGTTGCTTGCCGTCATTGTGGACTTTCTTCTCACAAAGACTTTCACATGGGATCCACTAACGGTTGAAAAATCCATTATTTTGTCCCCTAAAATCAGGCCCAGACAAGCACTTACTAACCATTAGCTTCAAATTTTGTTCATGAGTAACTTATCTTTTATTTTGCCTGCACCCTTCTTCTCAGGTGGTTCTGTTTTCCTTTTTGATCGGAAGGAATTAAGATACTTCCGGAAGGATGGACATAATTGGAGAAAGAAGAAGGATGGGAAGACTGTTAGGGAAGCCCACGAGAAGCTGAAGGTAACCATGGAATCTATAACTAACTTGAAAGATTTTCCTTTTGATTATCTTTTATAGTAAATTCATGATACAGGTATTGGATCTTTCGTTCAATTATCTGACTGCAACAAATAGTCAGTTGACCCTTTCAGATAAAAACAGAGAAGAAAAGAAAATCCTGTTGGACATTCCCCACATATGGGCTTCATTTATGCATTATCTGTTGATATCATTTTCCTTTAGGTTGGAAGCATTGACATGTTACACTGCTACTATGCACATGGAGAGGACAATGAAAATTTTCAAAGACGCAGCTACTGGATGCTTGAACAGTAAGTGTGGAGACTGATTTGCTTTTAAATTCTGCTTTCGTTTGGCTACATCTCATGTACTATATCGCTACTTTGATTGTGCCATAGTTGTCTGCTCTTTTTACTGTTTTGAAAGCTTATAGATGAAACTAACTGTGTTTGCAACAATTTTTCAATTTTCTAAATCCATGAAAAGTAATAATGAAATCTGCATGTAAAACAAGGCACATAATTAATCTCTATTTATAAAGCTTACTACAATGCTTACTAGCTCAAAATTATGTTCTCGAATATACGAAATAATCATGATACAGATCAAACAGGGAGTTAGATATACTAAGAGCGTGTTTGATTGACATGGAAAATATCACATAGAAAAGAAAATATTTTCCTTCTTTTGAGGAAAACAAAAACCACTTCCATCAAGGAAAACATTTTCCTTAAAAACAAGGAAAATTAGCCATATTTTAAGTTGGAAAATGTTTTCCTTGGAAAAAAATAGCAATCAAACACCCCGAGTAGGAATTTGGATGGAAAATTGATATTTTCTATGGAATATAAATGTAATTAAACAGACCCTAATAGGTAAACTGAATCTACCATTGTTGCTAATGCATAAATTTCTTGGCATTCTTGTTTAAAATTTTTGAGAGTGATGCTGTTGGAATGATTGTCCCTTACATGTTGACCATCCTCTGATATATAGAACATTTGTTTATTTTTATTTTTTAGAAAGTTTCATAAATTCTTGACTTTTTTTTTTTCATCACAATTGTCCATTTTGCTGTCTTTTTTTGGTCTTTTATTGACATTGTATCTGTCGATTTGTTCCAGGAGCCATTGTTGCTAATGCATAAATTTCTTGGCATTCTTGTTTAAAATTTTTGAGAGTGATGCTGTTGGAATGATTGTCCCTTACATGTTGACCATTCTCTGATATATAGAACATTTGTTTATTTTTATTTTTTAGAAAGTTTCATAAATTCTTAACTTTTTTTTTTTTCATCACAATTGTCCATTTTGCTGTCTTTTTTTGGTCTTTTATTGACATTGTATCTGTCGATTTGTTCCAGGAGGTAATTTCAGTCATAAATTTATTTTGGTGTACTACTATTTCAGATTGGGTGTTCTTTCAAATGGAAATTGGAATTTTATTTCTTATCAAGTTGTTTTAAATTGTGCAGGGATCTCATGCACATCGTTTTTGTCCACTACTTGGAAGTCAAGGTTAGATTCTTTTCCACATGAAAGAAGAATTTTTAATCAATCTCTCTCTTCTCCTCAATTTTGACAATGTGTAACCATTTTCAAACACTTAATATTAGCACAGCTCAGTATAAAAGAGAGAGGAAGCTCGTACATCTTCGAGGTGCATTTATAAAGCATGATTCCTGTGACTGCATATAAATTAAGGGTGAAATGATGCATTGCTTCCTTCTCATCTTATCCCTGAACATAGGAGCTCAGTTCCATTTTGTAGTTAATTTAAGAACTACTTTTTGAAGCCAAACAAGCAATTATGTCTGTGAACTGTAATTAAAATTATTTTCCTTTTATTTATGATCTAACAACTAGAGGTACAAAACATGAATCCTTGCAGATTCCTTGAATTAGTGGGTACAAGATAAATTTCGAGTCTAAGAACATAAGGAAGTGCATATTTGGTCCAAGTAATTTTTTTCCCCATTTTCAGGGTAATAAGACGAACACGTGTTATGCTAGAAACAATGAATCATCTGTGTCAAATTCTGAAGATGACAGCTCATCATCTTCTTGCTTCCGTGGAAATTATGACAAAATTGTTTCCGCAAATGCAACCTCATCAAGTCCCATCAGCACCCTGACATCAGCATATGAAAGTAATGAATCTGGTAATTTTTGTGTTTTGTGTTTTAACGGTTACAGTCAATGCAATGTTTCGACTTGACCTTAATACTAATTTCACTAGCCGTGGTAAAAAGCTGTTTAGTAATGTTCTGTGGTTAGAGCTTCATACTGAACCACTCGTGCATCTCGTAATTGCTCAATCTTTCGCCTATGTCAACATACATGCTACATGATTTACTGCAGAGGATATTCTCCAAGTGAATTCCAGATTTGATTCGTATCCAGAGTCACCATTGACAGACGACAGTCACACCACCCATTCAAGTCCTTATGATTCGCTTCCATGCCCAGGTGTCTAATTTTATCCTTTTCCTGATCTTTTTGCTATTCATTCTCATTTGATACACTCTCACTAAACATGAAGACATACTTGAATCGTGCGTGTCTATTGAAAGGAAATCGAAATGTTGCTGCAATGAAATACTCAGCACTTGGGCATAGATATGAAAACTTTGATGGAGGCAATGTCATATGTGGGGCTCAAACAAAACTTGATTTGGAATCATGGGAGGATGTTTTTGGACACTGTACTGCAGGTATTAAAGTATATAGTTAAAATCATCCTTTTAATTTCAGTTAGTGTGAAAACCATTTGAGTAGTGGACTTGACTAATTGCTTGTTCTGGACAGGTGAAACTGCTTACAAACAGGAATCTGGGTGTTCACTGCCAGTCCAAGCAAATTGGCAGGTTGTTAGTTGTTTTACAGTTCCAGACATTCTTACCAGACATCAATAACCAGCATGCCTCTAAATGTTTCTTGACATTTCCAAACATCCTTGAAATATTGAATTAAAAGCTTTACTTATGATGCTCTACACTTGGCAAAGAACTGTTGCCCGGTCATTTCTTTATGTTTATCTTGTAATTCTCACATTTAAAACGTTAAATCTATCAACCAGGAGGCTAGGCTCATGCTAATTATCTACAAGGATTGTTCAATAGCAACATAATGACAGTTACTTCCAAGTTTTGATTCCTCTGCTTTTATCAAATTTTTGTTACAGCACCATCATATTTAATTATCCTAATTCTGCATGATGCTAGTTTGCTGTTTTCCTCTCATCCATTATATTCATCAATTGATTTTGATTCTTCTGTTTGACATTCTATTGAAGACAGTGCATTGCTATTGCATGGATCAAGATGACATAAAATTTGATCTTTAATATAGCTCATGATCATGAAAGTAGTTTGTTCGAGGAAAAGAACACGTTCCTTGTAAATTAGCAGAATATTGTGGAGTTATTATTTACGCGTCTCTTCATGAACAGGAAAATTCAATCGAGCAAAGTAACTTTCAGATGCTGAACTCGCATTCAGATATTTGGAATCTGATGAAGCCACATGTGGAGAATGACATGTCTCCTGTTGTTACAGAAAACTGCTCTTTCTTACTGAAAAAACCTCTGATAAGTGGGTTACAAACGGAAGAAAGCTTGAAGAAAGTTGATAGCTTTTCCCGTTGGGTTGCCAAAGAACTTGGAGAAGCTGATGAATTGCGTATGGAGTCGAGTAATGGAATTTCATGGAGTATTATGGGGGCTGAGGATTATCCCAGTGTGCCAGCTCAACTACAAGAGGATTTGGATGCCCTCAGTCCTTCTCTCTCCCAGGACCAGCTATTTAGCATTATTGATTTTTCACCAAACTGGGCTTACTCAAACTTGGAGACTAAGGTAGTTAACTAAGATGGTTCTACAAACTATATATTACTGTCTGTATGCATTGTTTCTCCAGGAAAAGTTTCTGCATGATATATTTGTTTTTCATCTACTTCAAGCTTTTTGTTTATCCATACTCAATACTGATATTTATGGCTAAATTTTCACACATATAAAGAATTTCAGTAGTTTAATCTTGGGATTTTCTAATTCAATGTTTCACTAGTTGAAGAATCCGCAATTGTGCCTATTTTTGTCATTAATATCTCCTTGTCTTGTAACCAACCACAAAGCAGGTCCTGATATCTGGAACTTTTCTCAAGAGTGAACAAGAAATAGCAAATTGCAGATGGTCAATTATGTTTGGAGAATTGGAGGTCCCAGCAGAGGTTTTACCTGACGGGCTTCTTTGTTGCCATGCCCCACGGCACAAGCCTGGACCTGTCCCTTTCTACATAACTTGTTCTAACAGATTGGCTTGTAGTGAAGTACGAGAATTTGAATATAGGTTTGGACCTAATCAAAAGATTGATGCTGAAGATGAATCTGAAGGAACTTCTGAGATCCAATTCCGTCAACGTTTTGAGAAGTTAATGTCCCTGAATCTTGTCTGCAACACTCACATCTTGGAAAACGATACGGGGAAACAAAATCTAGTCAATAGAATATTTTCTTTGATGGAAAGGGAGAACCACCAAGAGGCGAAGGTGACGTCAGAAAATTATATTTCACAGCCAAAGGTGGCGGGGGAGCTGTTCCTTGAAAAGCAGTTAAAGGAGAAGTTCTATTCTTGGCTTCTCCACAAAGTAACTGAAGATGGCAAAGGGCCAAATGTTTTTGATGAGGGAGGTCAAGGCGCTTTGCATTTAGCAGCTGCTCTTGGTTATAATTGGGCCCTCCTGCCAATTATAGTTTCAGGAGTTAGTATAGATTTTCGTGATGCGAATGGATGGACGGCACTTCATTGGGCTGCATCTTGTGGAAGGTAGAGTGCTCTGACTCGTCCTTTGTAGAATGATGAATACCTTATGGACCTTTTCTTATAGTTAGTCTGCATTTACATATAACACATACTGCTATCTCTGATCAAATTAACTGCAATTAGCCTACTGCTTGTAAAACTTTACTATGCTAGCTTTTTAATATGCCCTGCTTATCAATTCTTTGGAGAAGTTGTTTCTTTTTCTCTTTGTGCAAACCGTTTTGACCACTTAGCTTTAATTGAGGTTTCAGCATTTTGGAATCAAATGGATTCATGTATCCCTGACCTTAACAGAACTTTCATTTATAATATTTTCCACAACTCAGAATTGTTTAAAAAATATTTGAATCGAAAATGTTAGCCAAATTACCGGATCTCATAAAGCCCCTATTTGGTACGTATTCTTTAAATTTCATTTTTTCACGCACTCAATTTTCAACCTCATGTTCTTCTAATGAAATGATTTTCGGACTCCTAACTTTTCTTTACTTTTTAACCACACATTCTCCAAATAAATCACTTTTCACTAAATCTATTTCTCAAAAAATCTACATGAAATATGCCTTTTATCTGCATCACATTATTTTTCCTTTACCCTTCCCCTTCCATTTACTGAAAAAAGTAAAGTAAAAAATGAACTTGAAGCTTTGTATTAACACGTCTTTCTTGTTTACTAGGGAGGACACAGTTGCTTCCCTCATTTCTCTGGGTGCAGCTCCTGGAGTACTAACGGATCCTTCCTCTGAACATCCATTGGGTAGAACTCCTGCAGATCTGGCTTCTGCCAGTGGACACAAGGGAATATCTGGTTTTCTTGCTGAGACTTCCTTGACCACACACCTTACGTCTCTGACGGTGAATGATCCACAAGATTATGATACCTCTGAAGTTTCTGAAGTGAAAGCAATACGGACAGTTTCAGAGCATGTCGCAATTCCAACAACTGAGCAGGATGTGCCAGACATACATTCGCTAAAGGATTCACTTGCTGCTGTCCGTAATGCTACTCAAGCAGCTGCTCGCATTCACCAAATCTTTCGGATTCAGTCGTTCCAGAGGAAACAGTTCAATGAACAGAGCTTTGATGAGCTGGTGACCCCAGAAGAGCATGCTGTTTCACTTGTAGCTGCTAAAACGAGCAGGGTAGGTCAGAATGATGGCACAAACAATGCTGCTGCCTTACACATTCAGAAAAAGTTCCGTGGATGGAAAAAGCGCAAAGAATTTCTTTTAATTCGACAGAAAATTGTTAAAATCCAGGTGCTTCCCTTCTTTCGTTTTAAATGAGCTTGTTACTCTTGCCTTTTCGAATGTAAATGTTTAATGTGGGATGGAATAAGAGTAACTTCGTATTTTTAGTCCAACAAAATTCAAATATATTGTGTTGCATGACTGAATAATTCGACGGTGCACTACAGGGATGGATCTTTTAAGAATATCTTTTTATCTATTGACCAGTCCCCAAGATTGATTGGAACTGTGCTTCTCAGTTCTGATAATAATTATTCCTGAAATCTTGTGAAATTAAAGTAAACCATTTCACTCTTCGTTGATTTATGTCACCTTTGGATATTAACCATTCTAATAATACTGACTGCTTCACCGTTTATTGCTCTAGGCTCACGTAAGGGGGCATCAAGTCAGGAAAAAATATAAACCTATTGTCTGGTCGGTGGGAATTCTGGAGAAGGTGATTTTGCGCTGGAGACGGAAAGGAGCTGGTTTGCGTGGATTTCAACGGGATGGGGTTCTAAAAGGACCCAGCACGCAAGGCTCACTGCAACAGGAAGACGATTACGACTTTCTGAAGGAGGGAAGGAAACAAACTGAAGAAAGGTTGCAAAAAGCACTCGCTAGGGTTAAGTCCATGACTCGGTATCCAGAAGCACGAGCTCAGTACCGTAGATTGCTGACAGCTGCTGAAGGATTACGTGAAACTAAGGTAGCTACTTACATTTGGCTATTTAATTTTCACTGTGATCGTGATAGTTACTGAATTAGGACGCAGAGAAATGTCTCCCATGAGATAATCCTATTTTGAGTTCTTCTATCTCTGTTATCTATTGTCTTGTCAAAATCAATGCATACATATGTTGCTAAACCCAGCTTAAAACTTTTTGATAGCTAACAATTCCTTTCCTCTATTTATTTGGGTTAATTGACAGCACTTCGAAAGTTTCAAATTTTTAAGATTAGGTGATCTAGGTTTTCCAGGCAACCGTCCATATTTTTTGTATCTGTCGTAATTGCAATTGCATTGTAGGGTCGCAATTGAATAGATCGAGCAAGCTCGAATTGACGCAAAATGAAACCTATTAGTACGAAAGTACCATGGAGACTAATTATTCTATTTCCCTCTATGACCGATGATTTCAAGATTTTTTGTATGATATGTTATTCATAGTCGATCCAGGAAAAAACTTTGTTCTAATTTACCTCTCGTTTCCCTCTTCATTGCTTTCAGCAGGATGCTTCGAGTACGAATGAAAACAACCTGGATGATACAATTTTCCCTGACGACGAGCTTATTGATGTTGAAGCTTTGTTGGATGATGATACTTTCATGTCTATGACATTTCAGTGAGCAGAATCCAAGTACACCTATAGAATTTGCATAGCTTTTGTCGTTGCAGAAATAATAGACTGACTGATATTCATTTATATTTTGTATATATTCACAAGCAGCTGCATTGTAGAACGTGTAAAATGACATCATTGGACAATCGGTCCTGGTTTTATCGAATGGTTAGTTATATTTTTCTTGTTATGTGATTGACCATGTTTGATGTCTTATCTAGCATCTAGAGAGTGGGAAAATCTAGTATTGTTTGTAACTACATCACCTGCAGATTGGATGGTCGTCACAAAATTTTTCGTCCTTACCTAATTGTAGGCTATGTATATAACGATTTACACAATAGTTCATATATAAACGATGTGGTGAGATACTATTGGATTAGAATTTCTTCAATCAAATAATTTTTATTTTCGATTCTTTTTGACACTGTAAATTATTATACAACTCTTTATGTATAAGTAACGTTATTCTTGAATTTAGAATTATATAGAGTGATGTGAATCAAGTTAGATTTGGGTGAGGAATTCTCCCCTTTTGCAACCGTTAGCCCTTTCTGAACCTTGAGCCCTCAATTGCATAGCTTTTGTTTGGTGGGGATTAAAATTATTTTTTTGTAGATTTTGATAAAGGATCAATGAAATTTGTAGTTGAAATGTTGTGAACTTTATTAAATATGTGAATAAATTTAATTCTTAACTTTAATTTAGATTAAAATATTAGTTTTAATTTTTACCAAACGGGGCATAAAATAGAAGTGAATTCTTAGGAAACGGATAAAATGTCATCGTTTGGGGTTGGGAGGCGCGGGGGTGAATGAACGAAAAATGTAAAAGGAAAATTAAACGAATATTTCTGGAATATATTATTCCTTCAGCAAAAACCTGAGAAGTTTCGCGCGTCACCCCACTGACTCGATCGCACGAGAGTACCAAATTGAAATTTCTCTCTCCTTAAACCTCTACTTTCTCTATTTGTCGTCTAAAACCCTGTCTCTGGTTCACTCAACCTGAAGCTTCTCTCTATAATTCGCCGACTAATAAAAGGCGATCGAAATTTTATTCCCCGATCCTGATGTCTCAGTTGTCAAAATTAAATGTCTCAAATCCCAAAGTATGGGTGGTGATCGGCGTAGGCGTTGTCGGAGTTTTAATTCTCGCCGAGGTCGGCCGCCGGCGGCTTAATTCCAAAAGCTTAATCAAAGAAGACTTTGGGGCTTTTGTTGAACGCTTCGAACTTCTGCCATTTCCTCAACCCCCTCCTCCGGCCGCTCGCCTCCCCCTAGCTGGCTTCACCTTTGCCATCAGTGACAAGTAAAATAATCTTTCTTTTGCACTATACTTATCTGTATGTACTTCTATACACATATACCTAAAATTTAAATGTCATGGCTAGCTTTTTTTGGTTCAGATGGATTTCGTTTATCTTAAAGCTGTTTTTGTGTTCATTTACTGGTTTTCGAGGGATGTATTTCGCGTTTGTGATAAATGTATTACGAAGCTGCTGTTTTTGTGGATTACTGGAGTTTAAAAGGCAAAAAAAATAAAAAAAAAATAGAAAAAATAAAAAAAAAAATATTTGGCACGATGTCAAATTGTGCAGAGTTATGTATGAAAAAGATTAAGTGGATTGACACTAAAGGTTAAGTGAAGGGAAAAAAAAAAAAAAAAAAAAAATTTAACTGTGGTTTGTTTGGAGCTTGCTTTTAGATATGTTATTTATAGTTACTGACGTATTTTGTTATTTGTTTATTTTTGTGATTTTGTAGTTTTGATGTGAAAGGATATGTGACTGGGTATGGAAGTGCAGATTGGAAGAGAACGCATGAGGCAGCAGGGAAGACAGCAACAGTGGTGACTGCGCTGCTGAAAAATGGCGCAACCTGTGTGGGCAAGACTGTCATGGATGAGCTTGGATTTGGGTATGTACATATACTTTTTCCTTTTTCTGAGATGAGCATTATTTGACTCCAATGACAAATAGAATTAAAGCAAAAGGGCACTAGTAGTTTACTGTTTTAATCAGGCCAGAGCAAAGAACAAGTATTATAGTATAATGGTACAAACTTCAGGGTGTGGTACCTGGCTGTTGAAGGTTGTAATTTGCTCTGGCTGGATGAGAACTATGAGATAATTGCCAACGTTACTTCCGTTTTTCACAAGAGAGAATCAGGTGTGGGGGTTTAACTGGCAGAGTTAAGGGGTAGGTGCTGATGCATTTTTCCAATAATGATCCAGGATGACAGGGGAAAATGTGAATTATGGAACTCCAACTAACCCCCAAAGGCCTTCCAGTATTCCAGGAGGCTCATCTAGTGGATCAGCAGTAGCCGTCGCAGCTGAGCTCGTTGATTTTGCAATTGGTATGGTCTTTTTGTTTTGTTTAAGATGGAAATGCACAATTTGTCCCTGAGAGTTCCGAGTGTATGTTAAATGTTTCTTTGTTTTACCTTCTACTTTTTCTGGCACGTGTGTTTGCCCTTGTGACACTAGTTTAGCATAGCATGTTCTGACCTTCGTCATTATTTTTTCCATTTCTGTCTTATTACAAATGCTTTGGTGGAATGTAATGAATGCTGGTTAGCGGAGCATTCACTTATCAACTTTTCATTCTTATTACGTTGATTATAATTTCAGGTACTGATACTATTGGTTGTATAAGAATGCCAGCATCATTTTGTGGTGTACTTGGGTTCAGACCGTCTCATGGGCTTGTATCTACAATTGGCGTTCTGCCAAATTCACAAAGTTTAGATACAGTTGGTATGTATTTATGATTTTAATGTCTCTATCAATATGGAATGAAAATTTTGATTCCCATTCTAACAATTAGATATATTTTGCTACATTTCATCTCAGTCGAATATTATTATTGTCTGCATGTGCTATCTCAGTTTTCTCACATGAAAGATGTATTTTACTGAGAAGGATGAGTAAAGCTGTCATGTAAATGAGCTGATTCTCATGATTAGAACAGTGAAAAGATTGATACATTTCTTTATTTCTTTACTTTTTGTAGCTTTTATCATTTTACTTTAAAGATGTGTTTTACCAGATTGAACATTCCGCACTTACTTTCCCCTGTTCCTTACAAAATGCAATTAATAAATTGGTTTTGTCATCCAATGTTTTTCTGTCTCAGTAAGTACTCTTTTTTCAGGATGGTTTGCTCGTGAGCCATCTGTTTTGCGTAGTGTGGGACACGTTCTACTTCAGTTAAAACCATTGGAACCTAAGAGGACGAGGAAGTTTGTCGTAGCTGATGATCTTTTCCAGCTTTCCAAGGTTCCCAAGCAGATGACAGTATATGCTGTAAGCAAAGTAACAGAGAAGTTATCCGGCTGTAAGTTGTGATTTTCTTCTCTGCGCAGAGTGTTTGCTGTTTCCAATTTTGATTATTTGATGTAGTCCCAAGGAGCTTCTCTTTGTTTTCATCGTTGTGGTGGTATTTCAAATTTTTACCTGAATAAGTAAAGTTTCAATAGTGATATTTCCTTCATTTCTGATTATGCAGACCAAACACCCTATCACATGAATTTTGGGCAGTACTTTGCTTCTAAAGTGCCCAGTCTAAAAGTCTTCCTGGAAGAATCAACAAACCAGCAAAATGGAATATCTACTTTGAAAGCACTCTCTTTTGCAATGTTTCTACTGCAAAGGTATTACATAAGTACTTGAATATATTTTATCCATTGTTCTGACTGATGCTAACAATCATGCTAGCTTAAATTACTGTGGCTCGCATGGTCCGTGAATTATCTCAAGCCAATTGTATAAATGATGAGCTATGGTTTATCAACTTATGATGTCGAGTTTGAGCATGTTTTTGGAATAGCTTCTTCACTCCTTCCCTCCCAATGAAAAAAGAATAGAAAAATAAGAAAATGTCCTTGTTCTTTTAATGAAGGGATCAATCTTCACCTTCTTTTTGAAACTGAGATATTGGTTTCTTTCTCACCAGCTTATGGGATGTTGCTTTTCAGATACGAATTTAAAACGAATTATGAAGAGTGGATTAAATTGGTCAAACCCAAGTTAGGGCCTGATGTCTCTGATTGTATTCAGGCAGCAACCACCACAACACCTGATAGCATAAAAAATCTATATAAAGTTAGAACAGAAATGCGAGCCGCCCTGCAAAATCTCTTGAAGGTACTGGTTACTATTTTTAATACAATCAAAGCGTCCTTCTTTGCTTTTGGAGAGTGGTGGAGAAGTTCGGGTTATTTTGGAATTGTTTTTGTGAATATCAGAACATCGATTGTTTGGCTTTTGAGTATTATTTCGAAGAAAAAAATTTATTTTGTGAACTTTCACAAGGGCACAATTAAGGGCTAGATGTCTTGCATATAAAAAATCTTTCTATGCCGAACTTTCAAATTTCCTTTTCCATTGCTAATCATTACTGCAGTTTGACATTGTCTTGCTCTCATGCACTGGCGCACTATGTCACAATAATAATGCTTTTAGTTGTTCAAGCCACGTTAGCTATTGAACCTTTGGACTTCCATTCTTGTGGTCTTTGGTGGTCACTGGGTTTGAATTTTGAAGTAAGTTATATTTCTTGAAATGTAGCGTTCATTCATTTCAAAACACTGCTATACCCTGTCTTTCAAATTAAACAATAAAGATATTTTTAAAACCCAGCTGCAGCCATGCAATCCTCCACCTGCTGCTCTCACCATCGCAGTAATTTCAGCTGCAAATTTTTACTCTGGGCTCAATTGCTCTCATCGCTATAATTCCTTTGGCTTCAGAATTTTGATTGGTTAATATTTTTTGGAGCTCTGCAAATCTCCACTATAACTTTAATTATTGCCAACATCAATCTGAATTTATAACCTCCAATGACCTATGGGCGTTCATCTGCTGATGAAGTGGCCCTCCAAAACTAAATATTGTAATCTGAACATAGGTATAGAATATTGAACTCAATGCCAAGGTTGCCAAATCATACAACCGTTTCCTGTAAGCAAACAGAAGGAATGCGTTGTTTTGTTTTTAAGTTGCATTGGATAAGATGACCCTAATCTTAAAATGTAACTTTTATATCGAAATTACTGATAAACATGATTATGATAATTTGAAAAATATGTGTTTTGATTGATAATATATTTTTCTTGTGTTTTTGTATCATCTTTTAATTCATTGTGTTTCATCTAATTTGCCTTTTTCCTTCACTTTTTAAGGATGACGGGATATTAGTAATTCCCACAGTTGCAGATCCTCCACCTAAGCTTCGCTTGAAGAAAGGTCTTGCCGCAGAGTTCCACGATAGAGTATATGCCTTGTTGAATATAGCAACTATGTCTGGAGGTTGTCAGGTAATTTTGTAATGCAAAGTTGTTCTGCTTCTTCTACACGGTTCTCACCGGTTTTGCAACCTAGTTCCAATCTTTCATGAACAAAGTTTACTATTTTTACCTTTCTTTTTATGGCTCTCTTGTTCCCTTCTCTGTGTTCTGTTTTTACCATTATTATCAGTTCTTTCTTTTGGCTTTCTTACGTACAGGTGACTATTCCATTGGGAAAACATGAGGATTCTCCCATCTCTGTATCATTTGTTGCATCCCATGGAACTGATAAGTTCCTACTTGATACTGTTCTAGATATCTATTCATCTCTTCAAGAAGAGGTCAATCTTGCTTCCAAATCTTCACCCTTGCCAGATGCCAATGGCAACATGGAGGCCTCTGAACTATTGAAAGAAAAGGTCCGTCTCTTTAACTTCCTTATTGGTATGATATAACTTCCTTTTGTTGAAAGTTTGTCCTTCAATACTCTTATATTGTCCCAAGTCCTCCTGAAATTTGATGAAACGGTGAAGCATTAATTTACAGTGATAAATCATTACATCAATATTTTAATGCAAACACTAACTTAGTAGCTGCAATGATGGATGGCCATGCTTATCTTTTGTGTGTGCAATGTTGGCTTCAGTGATTCTTTAAGTTATCATCATCTTTAAATATCGATCATTTTCTTTGCTGCAGGGGAATGCTGCATACAAGGGGAAACAGTGGAATAAAGCTGTGACCTACTATACAGAGGCCATAAAATTGAACGAGACAAATGCTACTTACCATTCCAATCGAGCAGCTGCTTACTTGGAGTTGGGATGGTCTGTAACATATGATTTTGTGACTGGTTTTTCCTTTTCCGTTTACTTATCGAAGCCCTTTTTTCTTAATGAATAACCTTTTAACAGCTTCCAGCAAGCTGAAAAGGATTGCACTGAGGCTATATTTCTAGATAAGAAGGTGAGGGGCTGCGATTGTTAATAGTTCTTAAGTTTTTCTTTGGGGTTGTTGAATATTATTGGATAATGGGTTGTTGAATATTAATGGATAATCATTGGCCAAGATTTTGTAATATGTGGTTTGCTGATTCATTGAATGCTAAACTCAGGATTAATGAGCCTAGTGCAGTTTTCACGAGTTTAATTAATTTTGCAAGAAGAGAACATGGAATGCACTAGTGTAGCCTTTCAAAAGCACCCAGCAATCTATCTTAATGATGTTTTAAGAGTCTTTTATTTTCCCATGCAGAACGTGAAGGCATATTTGAGGCGAGGGACAGCCCGGGAATCACTTCTTTTCTATAAGGAGGCTCTTCAAGGTCAGAATAACTTTCTCATTACCTCCACTTATAATGTAATTTAAACATTTATTGCTTTGACTCTTCTATCATTTTACATTCTATCTAAAAGGAGGGTGTCCTTTTGTACAGTTTACCACGTGGAATGTTTTGAATTCAAAACATGGTACTGGAGCACACAACTGTTTTGAATTCAAGTTTGCTGCACTTTCGTATATGTTTTGTGCATTTGATAAAATGTGTATTAGGCCCACAAGGGATGGGCATGTCGAGGACATAATTTGCTAAACAAATTTTTTCCCCTCTCTGAAAATCAAGCATTTAGATAAGACATTTCAGTATGATAAAGCAACAAACCTTTCCTTATTCTCAATAAATTTCAGGGCAGTCCAAACATGTAACATGCCTATTTAATATAATGTAATCTGTGGGTCTTTTTCTTTTAATTGTCCCCTCCTCTCCCCTTCTGTCCATTCCTGCTAATTTTCTTTCTTTAGCTCTCTTATATTCTTTGGTGTAACTTGCAGATTTCAAGCATGCACTTGTACTCGAACCCCAGAATAAGGTTGCAAGTATGGCTGAAAGGAGACTTGGAAAGTTGATCACTTGAAGCTTCTCACTGGCACTTATGTTCCTTAATGAAAACATTTGATCGTGCTATAGTGATACGTTGGAAAACAGATAAAATCAACAAGCATCCATAAATCAAAAATTTGATTCTTTGAAAGAAAACTTGTATAAAAGTGTTATAATTACTAAGATGAGCTCGACATTAGAAATTTTTCCCAAAATCAGTTCGGCTTCTATGTATTCTGTGTATTGAACCGAACCGAACCTTGTTGGCGCCACAGTGAAATTTCCTCATGAAGTACTATTGATTTTTCCCACTTGCTGTAATTTCTTGTGTGCTATTCTTTTTAACTTTCCGACGGGTCTATCCATTTTCCACAGGCCTGCATTTTTCCACTGAGGCGGTCGTGCAGAAAAAATGTGTGAAGTACTGCAGTCTTTTATTGGGTAGACCATGCTTAGCTTGATTATTTTTTCAATTCAATTCTTTCCGATAAGAAGTCATTCAAATGGTCAGCCACGGCATGAACGGCCTCTCCACCGGAGGAATTTTTGGCTCTCAAATGTTTATATAGTTGCATCATAGGTACTGCAATATTTTTAGGGGAATTATAAAAAATGTCACTTTTTTTTATAATCCACAAAAAAATTTGCACGTGCACCTAATTTTATAAAAAATGTCACTTTTTTTTATAATCCACAAAAAAATTTGCACGTGCACCTAATTTTATAAAAAATGTCACTTTTTTAGTGAGAAATGTTCAACTTACACTTCAAAAAAAATAAAAAAAAGGGCAGTTAAGGCGGTTAGTTGCAGTCGCTGGCAAGGAGCACGGCGGCGAGTGCCGCGCCTGCCACAGAGGCAGTGGCGCTAGCAGTCACTGTCCAGAGCAGCGGCGAGCGTCGTTGGTGAACTGCAGCAGCACCCTTCGCCACAGGCTTCGGCCATTATCGACGCTATAAAAGAAAAAAAAAAAATTGTTGTCGGTCTGATTTAGGTGATTGGGCCGCTGCAGAATTGTAGCAGCAGTCGAGCCGGACAGCGACGGCCTCCGGCACAGGCATCGGCCATTGTTGGCGCTGTAAAAGGGCCGATTTGGGTGATTGGAGAAGGGGCCTGTTGTGCAAATTCATAATTTGCAGGCCCCTGCTTGAAAATTATCATATTAGGTATTCAAATAATTTAGAGGGTTAAAAATGTCCTAAATTGACATTTTTTATAGAAAATTTAAAAGGTGACATTTTTGATAATGCACGGCTAAATTTTGACACACAATGAAATTTTCTAATATTTTTACTTGTTACATGTTTGCCTGCATACTATAGTATTCTCTGTTGATTCGTTTGACTCAGTTTTAGAAAGTACTAATAATTGAATTCCATTAAATATTTAATTTGATTATTACTGTATTTAATATATTTGGTCTAAATTTTATTTGAACTTTTGAAGAAACAATATCAGTGTTAAGACTACAACAGTTTAGTGTTTTTAGTAATTTGGTCACTGATTTTTTAGTTTCCGGGTTTGTTCAAATGTTCTTTTATAGCACATTGAATAATGAATTTTTGGAGTAGGAAAAATTTTAAATTTATGTGCAGAATATTTTATTGTTAGAATGTGTTGTTGAAAATGATATTGAAAAAGAAAAAAAAATGTTGTTCACAAACAGGGTCTAAAGAAGAAACTTGTAAAACTTGTGTTCAAATATTTATCCAGGTTTAACTATAAAACAAGCATTGTTTTTTGGAAAATTCAATTTTTACACAAATTCAACATTTTTTCTTACTTTACTTTACATTCTTCAATAAAATACCATTTTAGAATATATTTTAGGGAAAATTGTAGAAGTGGTTTTCAACCTTTTCAATTTTTACAAATTTTATTCAAACATTTATTTTGTGTCACTCACAGTTTCAAATCTTTCAAAAATATGCATCTGAAGTCTAAGTGGATGGATATAATCGTTAGTTGACCAAGAAAAATGGTAGTTTGCATTTTCTCCCATTAAATAAGTTAATAAATAAATAAATAAACCATAAAAAAAAAGAAAAAGAAAATGGGGCATCCTTATCTTTCCCTAGCCCCACCACTCCAAATTGCAGTAGCGTCGGTGGTGGCTGATCATCGTCCGCTGTCCACCGGCCACCACCCCCCTCCACTCCCACCACCTTACTTCGACTCCACTCCACCAAACCCCCATTCCCGCCTCCACCTCCACCTCCACCTCCACCTCCATCCAATCAAAACAAGAAAATCATTCACGACCACCAATACCGATCTCCTCACCATCACCATTGTCGATAACTACACATTTTCAAACTTCAAACTCAATTAAAAAAAATCCAAAAATTGCTCCACCAACCAATTCAAAAAAATCCGAAAATGCCTACATGTGATTTCAACATTAAATTCAACAACCCTACTCGAAAAATCCAAAAAGCTGCTCTAGAGATTGTGAAGAAAACGGAATTTGGTGGGAAAATGGGTGGCTATGAAGAGAACTCTGAACATTCAACAGTGAAACCATTTCTTGAATCTGTAAACTCCCCTTTCTTTGTTTGAGTGCAGAAGATCATGAATGTGTGGGTGACGGTGGTTGCTGCCTTTGGGCCGCGTTGACGACAATATGTAGGTGGTAGTGGTGGCTGGCCTTTGGGTGGCAATGTCGACAATCGATGTGGGTGGGAGTGGGGAGGAGTAGAGTGGGAGGAAGAAGTGTTAATTTTCATTTTTTGATTTTTAATTTTATTTTTAACTTTTTTAATGTGAGAAAAATGCAAATTATCATTTTACTCCTTTCAATTTAGTCAAAATTAGTCAAAGTTCATTTTTCTTGGTCAACTAACGATCAACTATTTGGATTTCATATACATATTTTTGAAATGTTCGTGACTGTGAGTGACACAAAAATGAAGGATAGAATAAAGTTTACAAAAATAAAAAATATTAAAGATCATTGCTGCAATTTTCTCTATATTTTAGCAAAAAAATGGGAATTAGATATAAAAATTCTACTCCATTCGTCTTAATTATATAGGTCGAGTTTCCTTTTTCTCTTATCCCAAATATATATGCCTGTTTCCTAATTTAGAATATTTTATTTTGTTCATTTACCAATACACCTCTATTCAATTTTCTCCACTTAATATGCCAACCTCTCGAAATCATCCAAATACACTCGTTTCCACTTCTTGGAAGCATGTAACAACTTTCATTTCTTCTTATTCAAATTAAATCATTCAAAATCTTTACTAATTCCAACAATAATTTACTACACATATTAAAAATCAAATAGAGATAAATTAGGAAAGATCTTGATAAAAATTAATTTTTTAATAACATCAAAGAAGAATTCTTAATTCACGTGAAACATGAAACAAGCCTACTCTAATCGGGCAAAGTATCCATTTTATCGGGGGTACTTTTAAAATTAATTTGGTCAAATAATCTAAATTTCACATTGACTTCTCAATAAAGGGATATTATGAAAATGTCTTATCCAATGTTAAAAGACAAAAATACCCTTAAATACATTATAAAATTACAAAAGTTAATTTTTTTAAAAGACATGAATACCCATTCACTTAACAAATAAAAGTCAAACACTTCCTACATTTCTTATCTGTTTACTCCAACACAGATAAATAAAACTCTCTCGTCCTTCATCTGCTTCAATTGCAGAAACTCAAAAATTTATTGAAATCGAAAGTCCAAAAATTTGTGGACATCAATCTCGTTGGTTTGGTAAGTTTACACACGCAAAGTTAATCTTGTTTTCGTTAAATTATTGTATGTTTAAATCGATAAATTGTATTTCAACATTTAATGATTAGTAGAAAAAAATGTAATAGATCTGTAATTTTTTAAGTATTTGACCGGAGAAGATTCATCTGCATATTTATGCTGGCGTCGGTGAATCGACAGTTTGACCGGTCAAACAGTCGGTCAAACAGCAAACTGTTTTGACCGACTGTTTGATCGGCTGTTTAACAGCCAGCTGTTTGCCAACTGTTTTCCATTTTCTCCTTTTTTTGGATTATTTTTATTGCTGTTGATATTTTTCTTGTAATTAAAAATTCTGTTTCGACATGTAGATATGGTTGTAGTCCCAGTTTGTTACTTTGGTGATTTCAAATTGGACGAAAGAAATCAATGGATGTGGAAATGGAAATGAACAAGTGATAAACGTGATGGTATCGCAATTTCCATATCATCAGGTACATCGTATACAGAACTCTATAATGATTTACAGAACAAGTTGAATATTGATCGTTTTCAGTACAACATGGAATTGAAATTTAAGTTTAGCTAGCATGCATAAGTTCCGATTCCACCTATAATGATTTTTTCTGTTGATGAAGTGAATTATCTGATTGAACTAAACAATAAGCACACGACTCCTCTTTGCGCGAGTTTAGTAGATTCGGGAGGTGGGGATCACAATGCTAATGATTTTTGGGATACGATGGAGATAGCTCATGAAGATGATGTGGTTATTTCAGAGATAGTTGTACACAGAATCCCCTCCGCAGCTCGTGACAACGAGAATGAAAATGCAAATACTTTTTCAAACGAGGACTTGATTGCTTTATCCCGGTAGCAACATGAGTGGGGTGGGATTTGTATGTCGAGCAACTGTTTGAAAAGAAAAAATATTTGCAATAAGTTGTGCACCTAATTGCACTGAAATACAACTTCGAGTTTAGAGTGAAAAAATCGAATAGGTCGTTGTTGACGCTATCATGCGTAGATGATAGTTGCAGTTGGCGTTTGCGAGCAACGAAGATGGACACAAATGAGTGCTTCGTAATTCGTAAATATACACGAGAACATACTTGTGAAGTGGGAGTTTGTCGTAATGATCACAGACAAGCCTGAGCTTAGTTTATTGGTCGACAGATAATGCACAAGTATCAGGATCTACGGACAATCTACAGACCATCAAACATCATTAACGATGTTCTCGAGAGTACAAAGTAGTCATAAGCTACCAGAAGACCTGGAAGATCAAAGAATGCGTATTGGAGGATTTAATGGGCTCGACAGAGGAAAGCTATGCTAAATTGGCCAGGTATTGATATAACATGGAGAAAACTAATCCTGGCTCAGCATTTTTTATTGAGACGGAGGCCGATAACTGCTTCTAATTCTTCTTTATGGCTCTTGGACAATACATTTGGGGATTTTGAAATGCTATGCGACTCCTAATTCTAGTCGACGGTACAACTCTGAAATCTAAATACCAAGGCAAGTTGATTATTGCTACATGTAAAGATGCTAACATTCAAATTTACCCTCTTGCATTCAGCATAGTTGATAACGAGAATGATCTATCGATGCGTTAGTTTTAAGGGAAGTAATCGGAGAAGTCGAGGACCTTGCATTTGTCACCGATCGGGGACAGTCTATAATAAATGGTATTGCTGAAGTTTTTCCCGATGCACATCATGGGTATTGCATGTACCATATACAAGGCAATTTGAAGACCAGATATCGGGGCAAAAGCATCGTTTCATTGTTTAGGAGAGCGGTCGAAGCTTACAGTATTGAAGAGTATAATAAGTACATGGTTGAAATAGGAAGCAAATCATTCTCGGCGTGGGACTATCTAACGAAAATGGGGATTGAACATTGGGCGCGCTCATATTTTCCAGGACGTCGATACAACATGATGACGTTAAACAGCGCGGAGTCTCTCAACGCATTATTTAAGAGGGATCGAAAGTTACCCATTCGCGCACTGATTGAGAATATCCGTACGAAGCTGTAGCAGTAGTTTTACGATCGACGTGCGGAATCACATAATTGCACAAGCATGCTAGCCCCAGCACAAGAGGTAAAGTTCTTCAAGGCTGCAGAGGCTGCGAGAAAGTTAAATGTCGAACCACTAGACGAGTCGCACTTCTCTGTGAAATGTGCACGTCATACGACATATATGGTAGATTTAAGTGATGGAACATGTATTTGTAAACAATTTCAGTTAGAGAGTTTTTCATGTGAGCATGCAGTTGCGGTGGCTATGTATCGAGGATTTGCAGCGAGATCATTGTGCTCTCCTTATTACACTGCTGAAAACTGAAGAGCTACATATGTTGAAACCATATTTTCGCTTCCAAACAAAGCCGAGTGGGAAGTTCTCGATCATATTCGCCCGTTCAATATACGGTCGCCATCTCTCATTGAACCACGTGGTCCTGGACATCCAAGTACTTCTAGAATACCATCTACTGGAGAGTTTTTCCGACCGCGTAAGTGTAACAGGTGCAAATCAGTAGGACATACTCGCCAATTTTGTACAAGTCAGGTTCTCCTAAATGACAGTTAGAGCATTGTGTATTTCCATTGAAATGAAAAGTATTTACATTGAAATGAATAGTATTTATATTGAAATGAATAGTATTTAAATGAATAATTACAAAAAATATTTACAAATAATTTATGGATCACAATTAAATTTGTATAAATCACACGCTAACTTATTTAGCCAATTCTGTATCCATGACTGGTTGATTCCATCAACCTTATGTGCTATACTAAAAAATTCTATGTATTTGATTGCGAAAATCCCATAGTCGCCCCTGCAAATGAACAAATAGGTGTTAGTTCGGTTCTAATTACGTACAAACTAATTACTAAATTAAAAATAAAAGATTACAAAGACTTACGATATAGAATGTCTCCTCGTCGTCGTGTCCCGCACGATGGCTAGTTTGTCATCCACAGTCAAGCTCGCATCTCTAGCCATCATCGGAATGATCACAGTCACCGGCTCTAAGATCTGCTCGAGCTATCCCTGTGTCAGACATGAATGATCGGGGTCGTACACATATATCGTCGTATCAGGGAACACGATCTCCAGTGCAATGCAGTGCTGATTCGCGATAACTAGAATGTACAAATGCGTACAACCCTCTCATGGCTTCCCCCAACACTCGGTGACAGCTCGATGACCCACTGGAGCATATACACGGGAAGCACGTACTCGTTACCTAGAAACTGGAGGGACTGATACTCAATAGTAACGACACGGAAGAACTCAGTGTTCAGTATTATGCGGCCAGGCTTGTGGAATGATTGTGGATATCTTTCAACTCGATCGTGCAACAAGTCTATGACCATGTCGATGTGCTACATCAAGGAAAATAAAGACAAATACTTATTTCATTTACCAAATTAAACATAACGTATACAAAAAGTAACAATAACACTTCATTTACATCGTCGGTGAGCCAAGCCCTCTGAGTGGTGATATCATAGAACCTTTTGTTTGCGTCCAATATCGTCTTTTCGGCTATCATGCGTGGCTCTGGAAATAAAATAAAAAAATATTAAAGGAAGCATATACGAGTAATTCTAGTTTACTAAATCACACAATACTTACCCAAGCAACATTCTTCGCCACTCAGCCTCAAATGCTTTCCACTTCGCATGGTCGACCTCCCGAAACAGATTGGGGTACTTCCCATTGAAGAACCTCCTCCTCTTCGCCTCAGCCATGAAGGGAGAGACGACGTACTGTGACGGCACTCTCGGCCTCTTGCCGACCATTGTCTCCGGCACGTCAACAGCACGCTTTTTTACCTTATACACTGCCACCTTCTGCACCTCAGGGCTCGTCACCGTCTCCATCCCCTCATCTGCCACGGTCTCCAATGGGGCCACTCCCTCATTTGCCACCGTCTCCCTCCCTGACGGATCCCCCTCCTCTGTCACTGCTCCCGTCCCATCGCGCTCCACGGATAAAATAAACGATTCTCATGCATCATCATCATGTATGTATGATTGCCGGAGACCCCCATCTCTATCACCCTCTCGATCACCATCTTCGTCAACCCATCGCCTACCAGCTATATCACGCCGAAGTGCTACAATCTCATTCGACAAACCTTCGACCCTTTCTACCAAATGTCGTCCCAGATCATCAACCCTTTCTATCATCTCTCGACGCAGCCTGTCGACCTGTCCCTCTATAAATATGCTCAAACGAGCGTACATATCATCAAAATAGTGCCCCTGACTACGTGCGGGAGATCCACATGTAAGCTTTCTGGACGGGGGAGGCGGATGAGATGCCCTGGGCGGTGGAGGAGATGTCGTTGCAAAACGCCTAACTCACGCACAAGACCCTAAGCCTCCTCCTCCATCGACGACGTCAACTCAGTTATGACTTCAAGCGGACATATTAACATTTGAACTGATTAACGATCATGCAATCGGATGTTAAATCACGTACAATATAAATTACAAATGCATAATACTCACCTGAGGGTCGTCCAGGATAGCCGATAACTGTTTTCCAGTGGGACATCCCTCCAATTGAGATGGTCTCCAATGGTGCATCCGAGGGCAACATGTCTCCCCTCGCCTCGCAAAGCAGGCACCCAATATGGGGACGGCCTCATACGCCCAGATCTGCAACACATACAGTTATTATATATAAATTCAATATGAAAATAATTTTAACATTCATTATGTTAACCATTTACTTGCACCGTCAGGGGTAATCCATAGGTGTCGTACTTATGCATGGCTCCCTTCGGCTTCGAGTGCGATCTGGTGAAAACGTGTACAGTGTCCTCAAAACATCTCCAGCCCCACGGATAGTCGTTGAAACGATGGATGTCGTCAACGATCTCCAGATGGAAGATGTCGATCGCAGTCTTCTTATAGTAACACCGCACCATGCTCTCAAGGATGTAGACCAGACCTAACTTCAGTCTGTCTAACATCTTATCACACCTCCTGATTGCGTCCAACGGATGTGTAAGAAGCACAGTACCCTGTCCCTCGAAGTAAGCGTCCTGAAGCCTATTTCTTCTCTGAATCTCATCACCAGCTGCTTCATCGCTCGTAATCTTTAATCCCGTGATTAGAGTAAACTCGAACATCGAAAAACTGACGATTTTACCCCCGATTGCGAAGTGGAGGGCATTACTGTCGACTGGACTCAGCAATCGACATAGAAGTGCATCAATAATCTGACCCGAGTACTGCAGTTCTCTCAATGGGTACAAAGGCCACAGGAAGGACTGATGCAGCATATCAGCATGCTGATCATCAAGCAGTTCTAACACAGCTGTGAAACTATCAAAGCTACTATTCCACGTAGTTTTGCCTGGCATTTGTCTCAACTCTACATCAAGATGATAATCCATCCTGTAAAAATTCAAAATGTTAGAACATTGTACAAGTGATAATAGTAATAACAGAAAATTTAGCGAACGAAATTGTAACTACAATATACAAAACGCAGATTTATAATAATTAAAATAATCAATAATGTGAAATTTTTTATCGTATTATCAATAATGTCAATTTTTCACAATTATCACAATTTTTTTAATCAATTCAAGTTCAAAAAATATTTAAATTCGATGAATGAAAATAATATTATTTATCAAAAACTAATAATAAAAATAAAAATAAATATTAAATTTCAAATTAAATTTCCAACAATTATTTCAAATTACAATTAAAAATTTCCCAACAATTATTTCAAATTATTATTTACCAAAAATGAAAAAATAAAAATAAATATTAAAACAAAAATTAAATGTAAAAATTTTATTTAAATTTAGTCTTAACAATTTTATTTAAATTTGACAAACTAAATAATTTATTATTTATTAAAACCAAATAATAAAAATTATTTAAAATTAAATTATTAAATTATATGTGAAAAAAATTGGGCAAAAAAAAAAAGTAAAAATGGACCGACAGTCGGCCCATGTCGACTGTTAGCAGTTGGCATGGGCCAATTGTTTAACAGTCGGCCCATACGGACTGCAGTCGGTATGGCCGTCGGTATGGGTCTACTGTGTTACCCGACTGTCAGAGTCGCAGTCGGTATGACCGACTGTGTTACCTGACTGTTAACAGTCGGTTTAGAGTCGACCCGACTGTTAACAGTTGGGTAAAAGCAAAAAATCGTCGATTTCAAGGCTTTCTCATTAGAAAATCATCATTTCCGACGAGGAAAGCTTCCAAATTCAAACAACCAATCATTTTTTACACTATACAAACCCCATTTTACTTATATAAACAAAAATATATTGAAAAAATCTCCAACAAATAAATCATTCACACATTTAACCAAAATCTAAATATTAATCCAATCAAATAATGGTTACCTTAATAAGACTGTTCGTCGGCGATGGATAGCAACTTCTTCGACCAACTGAAAACCGTCCTTGCTTTTTCAATTTTGTGAGATTCGGTTTTTGTAAGAGCCAAGTGTATTTTGAGATTTTAAACTTTAAATTCGAATTTTTTTTTTAATTAAAAAACCAATCAAAGTTCACTTTGAAAATATGGATGGGTTATCGGTCATTTACAACAATTTCCTCATTTTATCGGGTCGTATATGTATAGTTCTGGAAAGCTCTCTCTCTCTCTTTAGGTGCCTCATCTCTCCACACTCAAAATAACACGTACTACACACACTGAGTGCTCCTTTCCGCCTCGCTCTGCTGCACTACCATAAGCTCAATTCTGCAAATCCCTTCAGGTATCCATTTTCCATTTCCCCTCCATTATACGTATGAGCATGTATGTTCAGAATTGCTTAGTTGTTTGTTGAATAGGTTATTTTAATGAAAATCACATTCGACAGGTTTTAAGTGATTTATTTTTCATTTCAATTATAATTTCACGGTATGAAGTTATTAATTTTGCCTCTTTTTGCGAGAAGACTGCTTTATTTGGTTTTGATTACTGTTGAAATTTTTTTGGTTTTGGGGGAAGTTGAATGCGCTGCAAATTTGGAATTTTTATGAGATAGCTGAAGACAGATTTACATATGGGCAGATAGACTGGCTCTTGGGAATCATAAAGCCTGTAGTTTAGACCAGATGAAACTAGTGAAATAATTGGAATTAATTTGGTTTGACGATGATTTTTAAGCACCATATATATTGCTGAAATTTAATGTAGCGGATAAAATTGTTTTCACAACTCTAGTGGAATCGATTATCATGAAGTATTTGCTGTTCAAAATTTTATAGCTTCAGTAGTGCAACTTGTTTATTCGATATGGTTCTATAATTCTACTTCGTTACTTTCCAATATCTTCTTGGTATATGATGGTGTTGTCTCTGTGTGTAAATTTTTAGAAGTTTTTATTTCTTTTTTTGGTTATCTTGCTGCATTTGTGTTTCTGTGTTGCATCTGTTGTGCTTGACCTACATTTTGAGATATGTCTCAACAAATAAATGTCTTTTTTTCTTACATGTGCAGTGAATTGAATGGCAATCATACCTTGTGGAAGTACATGGGGAGTTCAGCCTCAATTTATGTCAAGATCCTTCATTATAAATAAATTTTCAACATCGCCCCTTTGGTAAGCATGTTTTGAAATTATCTTCTAAAAATTTCCAATGTAAATTTATGGGTAAACCATTTTAATTTTAATAAACTAACAACTCATATTTAATCCTTTTTATGATTTTATCTTCGGTAATTTTCCTTGCTTAATTGATTATATCTGTGAAAAATTGTATGCTGGTCAAGGAGCTCTCTAACCTTTACAAATGTATGTTACATATCTGGGGAAGTGAACTCACCCATAAAAAATGTAGAACCTTGTTTGAGATGAATTAAAGAAAAATTTCTTTTGTTTTCTTGATAGTGATGATTTATTGTTTGTCAAAGTTTTCTGAACCACACATTTGTAAATTCATTGTTCACGTTCTTTGCCCAAAATGAAAACCACAGGACAATATCATTGTTGGTATTACCAATAGAATTACATACTTGTAATGCTATCTCAATGATATTTTTCCCTTTTGGATTATGTGCTTGAAACATAGTCAAACTCAATTAGGAATATAATGAACCATGAAACTCCACAAAAGTTCTGTTTACAACCAATTAAGATCTTGTAGTTCATGTTTTTCCTTATCTACACTTGGGAGGTTTACAACATGCTCTTCGTGGCACAAATCTTGGAATGACATAGTCTGGGAAATCGGAGCATTGACACTTAAGTTGGAAGCAAGTGCTTTTTTCATTTTCTAGTGGGGCTTAGCGAACTTCATAAATTATGCAAGGTTTCTATATTTTGCTGTGTTATAGATATGAAAAGAATTCCGTGATTTATTTTTCTTAATAGCTGACTGTGCAATTAGTATTCAATCTTTACTTTTGTTGTTCTTATTTTCTCTCATTTTTTGCTGACTTGGGATTCTATATTCTATCTTTTCCCCTTCTATTACGGACAATATTTCTTCTCATTTTTTCATTTGGTGCAAAAAAATTTGCCTCTGGATTCTATTATCGTGGTCTTCCATGATTCCATTCTGTATATGATTATTGTTTTCTCGCATGCAGTTTCTCAAGCAGAATCAGGTCATTGTCATCACCTAGTTCAACGTTTTTGTCTCAAAAATCCTTGAGTGCACTTTTTAGATTGGGATCATACAATAACTCACGTCAACAACGAAGAACTCGTTTGGTTGTTAGAGCTGACAGAGTGAGATTTGTCTTTTTCTGTCTTCTGGGTTTTAACTAATTTTTTATGTGACTTTCGTTATCTCCTGTTATAGTAAATTCTGCAGTAGTAACACTGAATAAATTTTCTGATGGCCTTTTTCGCCCAGGATTACTATACTGTGCTTGGTGTGTCTAAAAATGCCAGCAAATCAGAAATCAAAAGTGGTCAGTGATACCTTGCCTCCTTTTCTCTGCTAATGTACATTTATTTTCTGTGAACTAATATTGATGTGGAACTTAAGTAAAAATACAAATAGGGAAGAGAAAGAGAACAAATGGGAGAAGAATGAGAAGAAATATATTATTCTAGCTAGCTTTGCCATTTCTTTGTTGGGTCCAAGTGGACCATGGTTATCATAAGATCTTCCTTGATGATTTCCAGAACCTTCATCATTATTCAGCCACCAGATGGCCTCCACCAATTGAGGCATGGCTGTGAATCTTTTTATATAGAGCAATAAATCTTGTCTATTCTGCCCATGAGGCCTAGCTCAAGCAGGAAAGGTCGAGGCACCGGGACCTTAAGTTTGTGAATTGAAGTCCCACAAGAATAGTTGGCATAGTCTAACTCTGCATTAGTTTTTCTTTGCACTTTATGTGTATTCTTTTTATTAGCCGACTATCTTTTATTACTAATGTGATTATAATTGAGTTGTAAAGATTTACTTCGGTCATAGATTGCTTCACTAGAAAAATTTGATATCTTGTCTAAGCTATGGCGTCTCTCTCTCTCTCTCTAGCGATTGAATATTATACCTGTATTTGTTAATTTCTCTTTGGATTCCACATGTATGTTCTATTTAGTTCTTTTGCATATTTTAATGACTTCTTGAAGCAATCAAAGTTTATATTGCTTTTAGTGATTTTATTTTTTATTTTTTTGTAGTTAGCAATTTGTTTTTTAGATTTCATTTTACTCAGTTCTACATATTTAATTAAAAATTCTTGCCTGATAAAAGATGTTTGAGTTTGTGTCAAGTTTTAATTGTTTTTTCTTTCTTGTTCAGCATATCGAAAACTTGCCAGGAACTACCATCCTGATGTGAACAAGTAAGTCACAGTGCGACTTCAAACTAACAATTAAGCTTTTGAGTATGTTGATGATGTTTTTATGCTCTTTATTTAATTCTTTCTGTAATCTTCAATTGGCATGCACAGAGTTCACTCTATTGAAATTACGCATCTTTTGAACACTTTTAATAACGGTAGACAATTAAATAAACATGAGAAATTAAATATTAGAAGTGAAACTCATCTCTCTAGTCTTCCTTCTTCTGAAGAAAAGAAAGGGTAGTCAGTTAGAGTTTGATGTCATGAATTCATTCTTCTCATTAATTTTACTTATGCTAGTACTACCTAGGGCTTTCTATTAGGCATTAGCAGTTGAAATTGAAAGCTATAAATCAAGGCATTCTCTTTTCTGTAGAAAATCAACAATGACATAATTGATAATTCTGCCCATAGAATTTATTCTTTCAAAACCTGTGCAACTTTCATCAGCATGGAAGTAAACAGATACTGTAATAGTACATTCTTATTGAAGAGAACAATAAACGTCTCCTTTCAACTCTGGGAACAATGACACGAGAAAGGAAACAATATATGCTAATCTGAAATCTTAATTTTCCCTGTAGTGGAACATAAGTCTCCTAGATTTTGAGGCCCTCGTAATTTTTTCCCCTTAATAAGTACATTATGCTAGTAATAGTACAAGCTAGGATTTTAGTATAGTAGCTGAAATCGAAGTTACAATATGCTACATTTGTTACTTTTAAAGTGTTCACCTTGTGGTAATTATGCACATAAGTCATATGCTTTCAAGATATGTGCAAGAATCTTTATTAGCAATTAAGTCGATACAGCACTATGTTACAACATTCATAAAAAGGCATCTTTCACTTGAAGCTTTCATGTAAATGAGGAACATTTCGCTCAATTATATTCTTATTTCTCCTGTACTGCAGAGAACCTAATGCTGAAGAGAAGTTTAAGGAGATTAGTAATGCTTACGAGGTGAAGTATCTGATCCTTTACCCTACCCCTACCCCCAACCTCACCTTACCCAACCTTTCTCTACACTAATTTGGTTGACTATTCTTGGCTCATCATGCAAGCCAGCGGAAACTATTATTGAGGATTTGGTCACAAGTCTAACGCTTGTTCAACAGGTTTTGTCAGATGACGAGAAACGCTCGATATATGATAGGTATGGGGAAGCTGGGCTCAAAGGTGCTGGCATGGGCACGGGGGTGAGTCTTTCTGATACAATAGAAGAGTGAACCAAAAAAGAAAAAAAACATGAAGAAAAATTCGCTCATTTTACTAGTTTCTCCTAAATGCAAATGTTTTTACATCTTATGCTTCTCCGTGGCAGGATTTTAGCAACCCCTTTGATCTATTTGAGTCATTATTTGATGGTCTTGGCGGTATGGGTGGTATGGGCATGGGAGGAAGAGGATCTCGTAACCGAGCCACAGAAGGTGAAGACCAGATCTACAACCTGGTTTTGAATTTCAAAGAAGCCGTATTTGGGGTTGAGAAGGAGATTGAGATAACTCGCCTCGAGAGCTGCAACACTTGTGATGGTTCAGGAGCGAAACCAGGAACAAAGCCAACTACATGTGGCACTTGTGGCGGTCAAGGGCAAGTCGTCTCGTCAGCTAGGACCCCACTTGGAGTCTTCCAACAGGTAATGACATGTTCTTCTTGTGGTGGGACGGGAGAAATTTCTACTCCTTGCAACACGTGCAACGGTGATGGCCGAGTAAGGAAGTCAAAGCGGATTAGCTTGAAAGTTCCTGCTGGGGTAGACTCTGGCAGTCGTTTGAGGGTCAGGTCCGAGGGAAATGCTGGAAGGAGAGGGGGCCCTCCCGGGGATCTTTTCGTGAGCATAGAAGTTCTTGCTGATCCTGTTTTGAAACGGGATGACACCAACATACTTTATACTTGCAAGGTTTCATATATAGACGCTATTTTAGGAACAGCATTAAAGGTGCCAACAGTTGATGGGATGGTCGACCTCAAGATTCCACCAGGTACCCAACCTAATACAACGCTAGTTATGGCGAAAAAAGGCGTCCCTCTTTTGAACAAAAGAAATATGAGGGGAGACCAGTTGGTGAAAGTGCAAGTCGAGATTCCTAAGCGCCTAAGCACTGAGGAGAGGAAACTCATAGAAGAGATTGCCAACTTGAACAAGGCAAAAACAGCAAACAGTAGCAGATAGTGGAAGCCGACTGGCTGACTCCTTTTTTCTATTACGCTCTATGCATCGATGGTTGATGCTGTGTTGCTTACAACTGTAGCAGGCAAATTTTTCTCTGAATCAATTTATACGCGACTGAATTTAGGGTTAGGAAATTTTGTGGGTTGATATTTGTATTTTTTACCACAAAGCAAAATGTTAGAAAGATATTTGGACATACCTTTCAGCTATTTATGTGGTAGTCTATCCATATTTTTCTATAACTACCTTCTTGACTATAATTATTCAGTATTTATTGGAAAGTTATGTTTGGTTGATATCATCTTCATATAAATTCTTTGAGACAATGTTGATGAATGGTCTATGCTTGGATTTTCGTAACATGCAGTCATTTACAGAAATGTGGTAGTGTATATGAATTCGGAGGATGTTTTTCCAATAGAAAAGAGAATGTTCCCTTTCTCATTTCCATGCCCACGCATAACTAGTAGGACCTATATTTTGATATATTAATATTACATATTTGGTATGACCTAAAAATTTTGAAATAAAAAGAAAAATGAAATTCTTGTTTGGCAAGAAAAAATGAAAAGATTAGAAAAAGAAATATTGTGACAGGGAAATTAGAGTCCGTTTGATTGCAAATATGAAATTTGGGTGGAAAGAAAGGAATTCCAGGGAATTGAATTGCCTGAAAATTGTCATTTATTGTGTTTGATTGGTATAATTTTTCATGTGGAAAATATTGAAATAAAAGTGTTTTTTGGTGTTCGTTTGATTTTGTTTTACTTGAAAATTATCAATTAAAAGGATAAAATTTACTGGTATTGGGGATAAAATTTGTTTCTATTGCCAAAAGAAAAAAAAGCAGAGAAAATTATTTATCTTTTGGTGTTCGTTTGACTTTGTTTTACATGTAAATTTTCAATTAAAAAAAAATATTTTTTTACAATCAGAGATATAATTTGTTTCCATTGCAAAAAAAAAAGGGGTCAACAATTTGTTGGAAACCAAGAAAACCAAGAAAATACAAATTTCCAAGAAAAAGCAAGCAAAACAAATTCCACGGAAAACATAGGTTATCAAGCACCAAGAAATGGGTGAAAATTGGAATTTGAATTCCATTTTCCATGGAATTTGGCCCTATCAAACATGGCCTTAGAGGGAGAGAAGCCAGAAGAAAAGTATATGCGTTTGTGTAGCATATGTTTATCATTCTAGTTTTGTGAATGAGAAGTTGATAGAATGAGGAAAATATCGTATTGTTCTCTTAACTAATAAAATCTTTTTCTCCTATGGACATCGATGGTTTGTAGGACCATATTAATTTCTTTATTTTTCTCTTTTTAATTTTTCGTTGCCTCCGTAATTATTGCGTGTTTTGTGGGAGAAAATCAATGAACAAAAATAATCACCCGATCTTAGAAATATTAACATTTGTCGAGACACTCGACAAGTCTACCATATGCAAAACTTGTAAGAGATTTGCTAAATTTTTTGCATTAGCTCTAATACGTTGGAACTCAAAGACTACAGATTTAGGATATATTAATACGATGGGCTGAACATCATCGATAAAACTAATAAAAAAGAACATAAAATCTATATCCGATAACATATATTCTAACGTATCAAATTTACAATCAATGTTATTGTTGTTCATTGGAGATGTGCAATATATATGTTAGGGAATACACCAATTATGTGCATATTATATTCACAAAAGCATACCGTTTATTTACGTGAAATCGAAACGTAATTTTAACTTACCAAAATAGAATTTGAGAAGCAAAACAATAATAGTTACCGAATCCGAATGCATGAATATTGATTCATCCTTTTCGATTCTTGAATGAAAGCAAGTTATTCTTTGAATCAAACCTCGCAGAACAAACATGTAAATAATGTTAGTCAGTTTCTTAGATCAAATCATAATTAAGAGAAATCAGAAAATGAAGGAAGAAAGATGCAAGTGATGAGTTTCTTGGTCGAAGCAAGTGTTTGACACTTGGTCTTTAAGATGAATTTGCCCCGCATCGGTGCTAACGGTTTTAGCAATCATCTCTCAAGATACAACGACCATGTTAAGCCATAGGAGCACTTCAAATGGCTTCGACCAGCGAACTCGAACGGAATTCCCTCTCTACCAAGGAAATGCATGAAAATGCTATGAAATTAGAAAGGAGAGAATTGCAAGAGGAGAATGAATGCTCAATGCAATTGGTGTACCCAAAACCATGTCCATAGAGTTCTATTTATAGATGTAGAAAGGGTGGAAATAAAATAGTGTGGGTCAAAACATGCATCCTTTCAAAAAAGTTGCAACACTTGGCCAAAACATGCATCCTTTCGAAAAGTTGTAACACTTCATTTCTTCCAACTTTGGTCCGCAATTTCTCATTCATTCGGAATTGGTTTCGAGATTCCAAATATACCACGACGATCTACTCGACGAGTAGAATAAGTTGGTCTATTTACTTTTGTAATTTGACCATCGGATCAAGTTCGAATATTTGGTCGAAATTGACATATAGTCACACCTTTTCATTTTCCACTTTTACACACCTTTTCATTTAATTATTTGAACCAATTCCAACAATATATTCATTGTGCGTGCACCCTTTTTTATTTTCATTTTTTGCTGTAACATGCATTCTTTGCTCGTCAAGAAGGAAAAAATATTGCCTATAGTTCCCAATTATAATTCAGACATAATTATGTATAGAAACAAGAAATTGAGTGTACACACATGAATGCTGAGCATCTAAATTGAAGAATAGCTATATACGGGATTGGAGTGATCTAGGGATGGCAAAATGTCAAGTTTCCATTTTGTCCTGTTAAGAATTAACATACACATCAGCATCCAACTATTCACACAATCATCGGCTACTCATTCTTGCTGTCACATTTCTGTTTCACTCACAAAATTCTATTGTAAATAGATTCCCAACATCTTCTGTAATTCAAGGATCTAACTACAGCTGTACACTCTAGAATCTTCTATATATACTCTGTAATCTATATAAATAATCATCTAGCTGAAACAGAAAATTTCCTTCTACATTCATTTTATTTCCAACTTGGTATTAGAGTTGCCATGGCCAACGCCAGTAACACACCACAAATCGATCCCAACTCTTCTCCCATATTAGCCTCAAACAGCAACGTTGCTCCAATGCAGGGAAGCAACCATAGCAACCATCTCTCACCCTTTGGTATTAATCTAACCCAAGGAGTATCAATTAAGCTTGATAAGGACAATTTTCTGCTGTGGCAAAATATGATTCTACCTATCATTTGTGGATACAATCTTGAAGGTTATATTCTAGGGGCAAAGGTGTGCCCTCCAGAATTCATTGGCACTCAAGTTACTGGAGAAGTAGGAACTAGTGTGGAAATGATAAAAAATCTTGAATACAGGCAGTGTATGTCAACAGAGCAACTGCTGATGGGTTGGGTCTACTCTTCAATGACTCCTGATATTGCTATGAGAGTCATGGGTGCCAGCAACTCAAATAAATTGTAGACTGCTGTAAAGGAAAGCCGTGGAGTTCAAAACAGATCCAGGATCACTTTCCGTACTGGTGAGCTTATGAAATCAAGGAAGGGAACCGTGAGCATTGATCAATATTTGATCAAAGTGAAGTTGCTAGCAAATAATCTTGAAATAGTTGGTAAAATTATTCCTCATTCAGACCTAATTAATCAAGTCTTAGCTGGCTTGGATGAAGAATATACACCAATTGTTGTTCAAATTAACAGTAGAGATCACATCTCTTGGGGAGAGCTGCAATCAACACTTATGACTTTTGAAAGTAGACTTGAACATCTCAATATTGTAAGGAATGAGATGGCAGGAATAAACCTTGATCAAACATTAGTAAATCTTTCCCAGAGATCAGGCTCCAACTATCACTACACTAGATCCTATAGGTCAGGCATTGGTGGAAGATTTCCAAATAAAAACAATTTCAGAGGTGGAAGAAGAGGTAGAAACAGAGGTGGAAACCTTAATGGGGGTGATAGACCTATATGTCCAGTATGTGGCAAGATTGGACATAAGGCTAACATTTGCAATTTCAGATATGGTGAGCGGTAAACAAGAACACCACTAAATCAGAGGAACAACTATAGCCCTTCACCAATAGCCTTTGTGGCATCCCTTAGCACTGTGAATGATCTAGCTTGTTTTGCTGATTTAGGAGCCAGTAATCACATCATTGCTGAGAAGGGAAACATTACTTCAGTTAATGAATATACTGGTAAGGAGAAAATAATGGTTGGTAATGGGAACAAGTTACAAATTTCACACTTTGGCATTACACAACCCCAACTTTGAATGATAAATCTTTTGTGCTAAATAAACTGTTGCATGTACCTGGGATCAAGAAAATTCTTACTAGTGTGTCACAGTTAACATCTTATAATCAAGTTTATATGGAGTTCATTCTAATTGATGTTTTGTTAAGGACAAGCTAATGAAGGAAATAGTGCTGCAAGGAAAGCTTAAGAAACAGTTGTATCAACTGGAATTTCCTCACCAAAACACTAAGTATCACTCTCAGAAGTCAGTTTCCTCAAATAAACTCTGCTGTGCTATCTCCTCTGTTAGTCCCAGTTAAGAATCTAGTCCTAGTCAAGAGTCCAATCAAGATTCATTAAATTCCAAAATTGATGTAGGCACAAGAGACTTGGACACCCATCCGGCCAAGTGGTGTCTCAAGTGCTCAAAACTTGTAATCAAAAGGTGAAAGACAATGAAATCAAATCATTTTCCGATGCCTGTCAGTTTGATAAAGCTCATCTATTGCCATTTTCTTTATCCACTTCACATGCCAAAACTCCCTTAGAACTCATACACACACATTTGGGGACAAGCACCAATTCAATCAACATCAGGCTTTAGATATTACATAACCTTCCTAGATGATTTCAGCAGGTTTACTTGGATATATCCCCTAAGATAAAAATCAGAAGCACTAAATGTTTTCATTCAGTTCAAGAAATTGGCTAAAAATAAGTTTGCAAGCAAGATAAAAACTCTGCAATCTGACTGGGGGGAGAATATAAAACCTTCACAAATCCCTTAGCACAAGATGGAATAGAATTCAGACACCATTGTCCTTACACATAAGCTCAAAATGGAAGAATAGAGAGAAAACACAGTTACATAACTGAAACAGGCTTGACCATCTTAGCTCAAGCCAAATTGCCCTTGAAATACTGGTCAAAATCGTTCCAAACAGTAACTTATCTCATAAATAGGATGCCTACATCTATACTCGAAATGCAATCCCCTTTCCAAGTCTTGTATAGAAAGGAAGTTGACTATAAGGCACTAAAAATTTTTGGATGTGTATGTTATCCTTGCCTAAGACCTTACCAAAAATACAAGTTCAGTTTTCGTTCAACAAAATGTATTTTTCTTGGTTACAGTGAACCTCACAAAGGTTATAAATGTCTAAACTTAACAGGAAAAATATACATCTCAAGGCATGTTGTATTCAATGAACTTGAGTTTCCATTTGAGTCCCTGTTTCTTGCTCAAAACCAACCTAATTTTACAGCACCTGAAACAATTGTGTCATACTTCCAATTTCCTTCCCAACTAAACAACTCAAATCCCACTTTAAATTCAGCTGATACAACTCATCAGGAAGGAGCCCATGCTATGCACTACTTACCTCCCAGCTTAAGTGACAATCAGCATGAAAGTATGAATAACGGTGTGGAGGATGATAACAATCAAATGATTGTTAGTGAGCAAAGTGTGGAAACTGAAGTTGGGACACCTCAGAACAATGAAAGACTAAAATTAGATGGTGATACTGATCACACTAGTTATCAGCAACTAGTCAGTAATGAGCTAAGACAGAGACATAATCAAAGAGCAAGTTATTAGGTGCAGCATCCTATGATCACTAGGGGAAAGACTGGAGTGTTTAAACCTAAGGTTTATTTGAGGAAATCAATTGAGTACAATCCCGAACCATCAGAACCTAAAAGTGTAAATGAAGCTCTGATGAATAAAGATTGGAAGAAAGCAATGGAGCAAGAATTCAATGCACTAACAAAAGTCAAAACCTAGAAACTTGTATCTTCATCACTAGCCTACAATATAGTAGGGAACAAGTGGGTTTTCAGAGTGAAACATAACTCAAATGGATCATTTCAGATGTTCATAGAATTGATCTATATAAAACTTTCAGTCCAGTTATTAAAGCATCAACCTTGAGGATTATACTTACTTTAGCAGTCTCAAAAGGATGGACAATTAGGCAAGTTGACATCAATAATGCCTTTTTGGATGGTGAGCTTGAAGAGGTAGTGTATATGAATCAACCAGATGGATTTGTAGACCAATCAAGACCTACTTATGTGTGCAAACTAAAAAAAAGCACTCTATGGACTGAAGCAGGCACCTAGAGCTTGGTATGACAAGTTAAGAACAACACTGATGAGCTAGAAGTTCAAACAGTCAATAGGTGACACATCGCTATTTTACTTCAAGAATGAGAGACATATCATTTTTGCACTCATCTATGTAGATGATATAATGGCAACAGGAAGTGAGACAGAAGTGTTGCAAAGATTCATAAATGAATTGAACAAAAAGTTTGCACTGAAGGATATGGGGCAACTACATCACTTTTTGGGAATTGAAGTATGGTGGCATGATTCAAGACTTCATCTTACACAAACAAGGTATATTGTTGAGATACTAAAAAAATTTGAGCTTCAGTGTGAAACCTTGCCCTACTCTTATCCTTGCTGGCAAAACCATGTCAAAGACAGATGGAGAAGTATTAAAAGATCCCTCAATCTATAGAAGTGCAGTAGAAGGACTGCAATACCTCATACACACCAGGCCTGACATCACATTTGCTATAAATAAGTTGAGCCAATTTTTACAATCACCTACAACCACGCATTGGCAAGCATTGTTAAGGTATCTAAAAGGGATATTGAATCAAGGGCTATGGATACAAAGAAGTGACAGATTAAATATAAATGGATACTCAGATGCAGATTGGGATCCTGTCCAGATGACAAGAGATCAACAGCGGGCTATTTCATTTACTTGGGAGACAACCTAATAGCCTGGCCATCGAAGAATCAACATGTAGTTGCCAGATCAAGCACGTAGTCAGAGTACAGAGCTCTTGCATCAGCAGCATCAGAAATCACTTGGATTCAATCACTATTTAAAGAACTTGAACTACCATAAGTGTCAACTCCGGTTTTGTGGTGTGATAACATGAGTGCCGATGCCTTAACAGAAAATCCCGTGTATCATGCCAGAACAAAACACATTGAATTGGATGTTCATTTTATCAAAGACAAAATCCTTGGAAAGGAACTGGAAGTATGTGCCATCTTCTGAGCAAATTGCAGACTTACTGACTAAAGGACTCATTCACTCAAGATTCCTCTTCTTAAAGGACAAGCTTGGAGTTACATTAGTACCGTCCAGCTTGAAGGGGGTGTTAAGAATTAACATACATACCAGCATCCAGCTATTTACACAAACATCGGCTACTCATCCTTACTGTCACATTTCTGTTTCACCCACAAAATTCTGTTATAAATAGAGTCCCAACATCTTCCATAATTCAAGGATCTAACTACAACTGTACACTCTAGAATATTTCAAGGATCTAATTACAGCTGCACACTCTAGAATATTCTACATATACTCTGTAATCTATATAAATAATCATCTAGCTGAAGCTATGTAATATATATAAAAGATTTCATTCAACATTCATTTTATTTCCAACTTGTCCTGACTCTTTATATATATAAACTTAAATTGTATTTGAAAAAGAAAAAATGAAACGGGATTGGAAACGACTATATTTTTAAGGGAAAAAAAGGAAAGAAGTAAAGAATGTAAGAGAGAGAGGGAAACAGGTTTCATGCCATGTGAATGTGTATTATTTAGGAATTTATTCTATCAAGACGAGCTCTATTGTCAGACACAAATATGGGGCTATTACTTGTTTCTAGGTGGAACTATTGGAAATAACGGAACTCCCACTTATTTAATAGAGTCCGATTCCGATATCCATCCCGAGTTTGGAATGGTGTTGCCGCCTATCTCCATGAATACAAGGCAACGCCAAATCACCATTTTTGGTAAATTTAAACAGAGCTCCACCATGTTCTTGTTTCTATTAAGTGTGTAGGTTTTGCTGTGGGAAATGTTGACAAGGGAATGTTCGTGGCAGTTAATGGCTATGGTGGTGGTGTTGCTTGAGACCATAATGGTTGTTTAAAACGAAGATGATACAGGATTGCTCTTATATCACTTTGTGGAAGAAAATATGAGATTATAGGAACAATATAAAGTAATTGATTACAAGAGCATAAGAAAAAATAATTTGCAAGAGTCAAAGATATTTCAAAAAAATATGAAGAAAAATACAAAGATTTTGAATTTACAACTTTATCTAACTTAATCTAAATTACAATGAAGAGCTAAAAATATATAAGGCATATCCAAATCCCTAAACGTAGAGTTATGGATGAAAATGAATGCTCAAAACACGTCAAAATACGAAAATGTTTGAATTGGACGAGCCACCGCTTAAGGGCCAGGAAGGCACCAAGCGGGCTATGTTGGCACTGCTCGAGTGCCAAGTAGCCACCAAGCTCTACACAAAATTTTAACGACATCGCTCAAGTGGTAGACTAACGGCTAGTTAGAGAAAAAGTGCTAAAATTTCTCTTGGTCCATATCTTGACCTCTTCAAGTCCAAAATAAGTTGCAACTTCCAATTGGACTTCTAAATGGAAATTCAACTAGAATTTATTAAATATACTTCGAATAGGATTCTAAACAAAATTCTAAATACAATTCGGGTCACACCCTAATTTTCACAAATTCTACATTGACACGAATTCCACTGTGATGAATAAAACTACAAAGATTCTCCACCTGGAGACAAAATTTCACTACAAGGAATAAACTTTGGGTTGGCAACAGTTCGGTTCGAGGTTGTTTCAACCAAAACCATCACTGAACCACCAATTTTTTGGTCATACCATAACCGCACCATAATCATGTATGTTGGTTCGGTTTAACTCAGTCCGTATCTTGGTTCGGACAGTTAATAATTGTGAAAATAAATTATTTTTTATAGATTCAGTCATCAAATTGGAAAAAAACAATTTATGAAAAACAAAAGAACATGAAAACGAAAACACGGTACTAAGCCAATTTAGCAAATAATATCTCAAATAAAAATGCAAACAATAACCCAATTTCCAAATGTAAAATTCGAATTTAACAAACCATTTCCATATATGTTTAATATTTGTGTAGTAAGGTGTAGGGTTACTGGGTTAGGTTTAATGGACTTAACGGGTCGATAATGGACTAGAATTTTGGGCTGGATAGAATCATAGAAAAAATAATGGAAAGCCCAATTGCCTAATTAATTTTTTTAATGGGTAATCGGTTCGGGACGGGGTGACAACGCAAATACCATACCCGTCCCGCCCCGAATCGGGGCATTAAAATCAAATATCATATCACCCTATTAAGCCATTGGTTTGATTTTTCTGCCCTATTCAGTTCGGTTATCTTCGATTCGATTTTGACAATTTAAATTGCCATCCCTAAATAAATTCAACTCTTCAGAAAAAAGAAAAAATTACAAATGAAATTTTACATCAAAATTTTCAACTGTAATTATTCTCCAAAACTCTGATACCAAATTAGGACAAAACTCAGTAACTAAGTATTAACAAAATTCTGAACAATGGGCTTTGATATCACTAAACTGGGCAGAAACAAGCCTTGAAATAAAATCATCACAATTAAATGCATCAAAAGAATGATATTGGCTAGAATCAACGCACTTAACCACATTCAAACCAAAATCAACTAAATAGTCTAAATTAGCAACATTGTACCTATGTGGAGGCTTATGATAAAAAATGGGTATGTGACTAGCAATTGAACACAATGACACCACCGATAATGGTGGCAAAGCGACATTACCGATAACTTCTAAATTCAATTGAGATGCATTGCTCAAAGAAGACCCCATACTAGACTCAAACTCCAAATCCATCTATCTAAGTTCTCAAAATATGTTGATTGATTAAAGATTCTGTATAACAATGCAAAACATATAACTAAGATTTTCTATGTTCCTGCAACAAAACATGGGCTCTTTTACTAACCTTCTAGATTCTATATTCAACAATATACTTGTATTATTTTGAATCAAGGGTACTCAAAGAGATAAGATTTCTCTTCAAATTTGAAACGTATTTCACTGCATTAAGTGATTTAATTGTCTCATCAAACATCTTTATTCTAATTCGGCTAACACCAGCTATCCTATAAGGTGTATTATTTCTCATTACCACAACATCTTTCAAAATTGTTTCATATGTTGAAAATAAATCCCTATTGGGACACATATCAAAAGTACAAGTTGTATCAAGAATTTAATCCTCATCAAGCTTAGAGTCATAAATAAGTAGAAGTTTTCTGTCACATTGACAATTTTTTGCAAAACTGACTTCTCTTGAAGTTTCTGATTTGCAGTCAATTTTTCTTTATTCTGTAACTTATAACAATCCTTTATCAAGTGCCTATTTCTTGCAATAATTATAAAATTTGAAATTAGACTTTAATTTGCCCCTTATACAACCACTATTAACAATAAGGTCATCTCCATGAACCTCAAATCCAACAAGATACTTCATATTCTCTTTTAAATATAAAGCATCATAGACTTCTGACTAAATAAGATCGTATTTCTATAAGATATATATGAAGCGGTCAATGAACACAACAAAATCAAATCTAAATCTTCACCATGATATTTAACCTCCAAAGTTTCTAAATTAGCGGCGATTTCCTTAAAAACAGTTAGGTGATCTTCGAGGGATGTACCTTCTATTATATGATGAGAATATAGGTGCTGATTCATATGCAATTTGCTAGTTAGACTCTTTGTTATGCATAATTACTCCAATTTCAATCATAATGCAGTGGCAAACTTCTCCTTCAAAATGTTTTGAAAAATATTATTTGAAAGATAAAAATGAATCTGAGATAAGGCCTTTCGATTTTTCCGTTGTTTCTCCTGGTGTTCAAGTTGTAAACATCTTATGAAAACCCAACAACATGTCATCCAAATCCATCTAAGTGAGTATTGTTCGCATCTTTACCTATTTCAACGAAAATCTTGTGTTACGATCCAAAAGTGAAATATCATACTTCATGACCGCCATCACAAAAGATCAAACTAAGCTCTTAACTTGATCAAAACCTTGATCTCCCAATAATTTCCAAGCCTTTGGCTTTGATACCGGTTTGTCTAAAATGAAGATGATACCGAATTGCTCTCTTATCACTTTGTTGAAGAAAATATGAGATTATAGGCACAATATAAAGTAGTTGATCACAATAATACAAGAACAAAATCATTTACTTTATTGAAGAACAAAATCAAGAGCATAAGAATTTTGACAATGTTGCTAGAATGATAGGCTAGCGGAAAAAAGTTGAAAATTTCTCCTTAGTCTAGGGTTATGTACATGTACATTATGGTGTCCATAAGGGTGTCTATAATGTATAAGTGGCATAACATCATTGGAGGGTTAAAAATAGTTTTTTCAACCCTCCAATCATTGAATTTCATGTGTATATTATGGACACCCTTATGGATACCATAATGTACATGTAGAATTATCCCCTTGGTCTATATCTTGACCTCTTCACGTCTAACACATATTTCAACTTCTAATTGAGCTTTCAAATAGAACTTTAATTAGAATTTGTCAAAAAAATTTCGAACAAGATTCCAGATGACATTTCAAATAGAATTCGGATCACACCTTATCTAACAACGGTATAATTCATATTTAAAATGCACCTTTGTTCTGCTTGAGGCAACTTGTGTAGCTCACGTTCTTGCTAGTAAACTCGTTTAGGTCTCTGCTCAGTCATAATGGGTTGGAGATTCCTCAAGTTTCATTTAGGAGTCTGTAATGGTTGACAGTAATAAGAATTAACGTCGGTTGCTTCACAAAAGGAAAAAAATGACAATTAGCATATTGACATGTTAATGTTAGAAAATAGTACGTTGGATGTACTGAATTAACATGAAAATAATAATTAACATATAAAAACTTAATTACTCTTTAAATAAAATTGAATTTAACATGAAACCTTACATTTCAATATGACAATATGATGTTAGAATAAAAAATAAAACTGAAAAAAAGAGCAATTTAATGCTCAAAATAATAGTTGAATTTAAAAATCGATGTTCTCAAATAAATTGTCACTTTGTATGACAAATTAAAAGTAAAACTTCATATCGTTCATTTTAACACACACAAATACGTGTTTAATTTACTCCTCTTAATTACTCGTAAAATATATCGCTTCAATATGATAATGTTAATCAACATATAAGAGCTTTTTTATTGCTCTATGATAATGTTAATCAACATATAAGAGCTTTGCTCTACTTAATATTGTGGACATTTTATCAGGAAATCCAATACTCAATTGTCAGCGTTTAGCTAATAGGAAAAACTTAACTAGTCAACCCAAATTAATCGACATTGTGATATGGATTGTAAATTTTTATGACTTTGTGATATAAATTCATATATTTGAACACTAAGGTTTTCTAAATTAAGCAAGTGGATACCAGATTTTATTTTGCATCACAAACTGTTTTGATATGCTTTCTTTTTATATATATAAAACTTATTATAACGGCATTTTTTCAACTTAATGTCGTGTTTTTAACACAATTTAATCAATTCCAATTTCGGTGTAGTTTTTTAAGAATCGTCTTCTTGGAAAAAAAAAAAAAAAAAAAACTAAAATGATGTTATAGGAAAGTTATTTATTTATGCTTTATCTTCAATAAAATATTATAACTCAATGTAAAAAACTCATTTGACTCTAACCTTTAATAAATTACCCATTATCATATTACATTTTTTTTTTCAATATTTTTCATATGAAAAGAGAATTTATACTTAACACATCATAACCTCACCCCCCACCACACCCAAGTCCCCTTCCAAACCTTTCCCTATGTTTTTCCTCTCAAGTTTCAGATTTACCCCCAAAGCACTTCTTCAAGAAATATCAAGAAGACGGAAAAATAAAATTTAGAAGAATAATTACACAAGAATTTAAATGAAAAAAAAAATCAAAATACGAGAAAAACCACATGCTGTTAAAAGAGATTTTTCAATCATATTGTATTTCTCCCACACATTGAAACCCTAATTACAACACATGAATCGCAAATCTTAACAAAATTGACAAAAAATTGAAAGATTACAAATGCATGTAAAGTCTTGCAATTGAGGCCAAGAACTATTAATGCATTCGATGCCTTTTCTCTCTTTCTTTAAAAATCTACTATTTTTTCATGCAAATGTTACCAAATTAACAAAAGATTGCAAGATTACAAATGTATGTAATTAAGTCTTCCAATTGAGGCTAAGAACTATTAATGCATTTGATGCCTACAACTACTGACTTTTGCTTCCCATCCTTTAATACAGTGGCAACTTACGAGCCTCAATTCAACGTCTTAAACCCTATTTGCGTGGCGTTTGTGCATTTACATGCGCACGCACCAAATCCTTCATCCCTTTCTCTATACATTATTTACTCCGTCCCATAAAGATAAGCTTGGTTTCTAAGATACTCCTATTTAATATGCATTGTTATCAATAAATATGAACTACTTCTATTTAAACTATTATTCAATTTAGGGGTATATTAGAAAAAATGTAATTAAATTTTGAATTAAATTACTTGTACAATTATAGTTGACAAAGTTTGATATGGCAAAATTTGGACAGTTGATTTAAAAAAAAAATTTTGATTTTTTGTTTTTTTTTTTTGAAATTGATGAATGTGATGATGATTATCAACCACCATGGTACATGTAACATGATTGTTAAATTTTATTGTTACAACTATATTAATTACATTTTCTTTCTTAATATATGTGAAAATGGAAGCAAATCAATCTTTATGAAATGGAGTTATTATTTATCAAGCAGTTATGTGTTGAGCCTCTTTCATTTAATTGCAAATTTAATTTCTCCAAAAGTAACAGGAAAAAGTACGACACAATTTATAAGAAAAATGATTAAGATCCCATTTTGGCCCCATTTTTTAAAACTCATTTTTCTCTAAATTCATTTTCAAGTACAATTTCACGGAATTCACTATTATCAAAATTTCAACCATACATCTCCTCAACATAAAGAGGAATGCGATTTTATTCCAACATTAAAAGGAAAAGAAATCCTAGAGCAAGATTGAAACAACCCTTTTACTAATTTTTGAGTAGAGTATCATTGATTAACTTTTCCAAGTTGTTGTAAGAAGAGCTATTAGGCTTAGTAGCCAATTGAGCCTTGTTTTTCCAATCCAATGCCTTGTCCCTCATTTCCCTCCCCTTTTCACTTTCCATCATAACCCTAACCACTTTCTCAACTTTCTCTCTGGTAACATCACCTTCAATCTCAACCCCAATATCCCATTTCGTGCACGCATATCGACAATTCGTTTGCTGTTCGGCAAAAAAGGGCCAACAAATCATTGGGATGCCTTCCGATATTGTCTCAATGGTCGAATTCCATCCACAATGTGTCAAGAATCCACCAATGGCCTTGTGGGCTAAAACTTGTTCCTGTGAACACCACTCCACTATAATCCCTCTCCCTTTAGCCGTCTCCAAGAACCCTTCTGGCAAAATTGTCCCTTTGCTGTTCATCATATCCGGCCTGATTATCCACAAGAAATACTGATTGCTATTAGCAACTCCCCAAGCAAACTCCACCATTTGATCAGCAGATAGTGGCGTTATACTACCAAAATTAATGTAAAGCACTGAATCATTTTCCCTCTGATCAAGCCAATCTAAACAACCCATATCTTCCTTCCACAGATTGGATCCAACGGATTTCAATTGTCGCTCATGAATTTCTTTTTCGAGCAGTTGGATTGGACCGATGGTGTAAACGAGATTGAATTTGGCTCGAATTGCCTCGAGGACTTCAACTTCCAATTCATCATATGTATTGAGAATTATGGCCTCGGCCCTGGATGCGTTTTCATGTTGCACGATGTTGTAGTTCAACATGATATCATTGGGATCCGTTGTTCGAATGAATGAAGGAATGTCCCTTAGCCGGATTCCTTTCATCCCTGGAATCCAATCAATCTCAGTGTCCAAATAACCGTTTGTTAAGAAGCTTTCATCTGTATTAACCAAAATCATAAGTTTAGTCTTTGATAACACATTGGAGAAAATATTAAGTACTACATAGTTCTCCTTGTCAAACAAAACACACACATGTTTAATAGGTAGATCTAAAAAGAACATGGAATGGACTAGATTTTAACTTATATTTCTGTTTAATAGTGTACAAATCTCCATGTAATCGACTAGAGTTCCGCACCAAAGTATTATACTAGGTGAAACTTAGAAATCTCAAAGCCTATACCTTGTCACAAGATAATCCATCAGAAAATGGGATAGAATATCGATGAGGGATTTCAATTCAAAGGCACTTTAAGAAACTCCACCCTGACTTTGAATTATTCAAAGCCTTCAAAATATGAAAGTTTTCCAAATATATCGTATAAAGTAGAAATGGTAAAAATGTAAGCTAGGTGCGGAGTGGACTCCACACCCCGGTAAAGATCTCTCGAAAAGTGGGATATCGATTAAAATAACCTCATCTCCCTTTTTACTATTTATTTAATTTTAAGTTTTTATTTTCCATTTGAATCTCAAAATATAAAAACTAAATAAAGAAAAACATCAGAGTCGATGGGACCATATTTCCTATGGGCCCATTCAAAATGGAGCAACATATGGTAGAGTAGGATCGTGACATTTTACCATCTCCATTTTATAAAGAATATTCCACAGTCAACTCCAAAGTTTTTCGACTTCGTATTTTCAAGCCTCGAACAACTCAAAATTAATCCTTAAAACACGTAGCCATGGAAACAAGCAAGCATTTTTACCTTTAAAAGGGACATATCCTCTAGCCACAAGTTCACCATAGTAAAGGTACCCCAAGAATCCACAAGCACTTGTAGTGAAAAACATAACCTCGGGAATTCCGAGATTTTCAGCAGCATCTAAAGTGAAACTCATGACTCCATCAGAAACAATACAACTAACTTTTGGACAATCAGATGAATCATTGAGATTCTGAATGAGTTCCAAAAATGGGCCCAAACAATTCTTTGAAATTGACTCACAAAGAGCAGGAATATCTTGGGTTGCATCACTGTTCGACCGCGGTGGCAGGCCGTCGGGGATGGTCCTGAACTGGAAATCCTCGATGCCTTCCACGGCATCGGTGCCGCGAGCTCGAACGAGGCGGTTGTGATTAAATTCTGTGTTGACAAAAGTGATGAAAAATCCCTTATGATGCAGTAGTTTGGCCAGTTTTAGGACTGGGGCTATGTGGCCTTGTGCAGGGTATGGAATCACTACAGCATGAGGCTTCATGGTTGTTTCTTGGAAAGCTTTGGGAGTGGAAAAGACACTTGATGGTTCTATTTATAATTGCTTATAAGTTGGTCAAGTTTTCTTGTAGGTTCAATTAAATGTAAAACTATGTTATTCATTTAATAACACTTAATGCAACCTAGACTATTATTGTAACACCACTGGTACTAAATAGCATTAGTCTGTTGTCCTCCCTCCGTGCCATTTATATCGATTTACTTTTATTATTTTCTTGTCCTAATTATATAGTCTTGTTTCTTTATTAAAAATGTTTTGCTTTGTTCATTTATTAATATATGCTTATTTAATTTGTCTAATTATAATCAATGTTCTCACTTAATCATGAAATTATACAAATATAAATAAGGGTAGATTAGAAAAATTTTGACAAATTACTTTTTCAATAATATTAAATAAGATTTTTTAATCCGTGTGAAAAACAAAACCAACCTATATAAATAGGACGGAAAAAGTATTAGTGAAGGGTTTATTTGTACTTTACCGTCTTCTTAAAATTTACATTTTACACATTATGTTTAACAAATGAGAGTTATTCTTGGGTGACAATCCCCTGTGGCTTACATTAATGAAGCAATATACATACCATTTAACTACTCTATCATTTTCTAATTTTAAATTATTGGAAGCTATGGTTTTCATTTAATATTTTTTCTTTAAAATATTATTTTCTTTGTCCTCCTTTTTTGTTATCTTCATTTTCTTCAAACTTTAAATTGAAATAAATAACAAATTAATTACAAAAAATTAATAATTATTAAAATTGTACAATTAAATCGACAGATGCCATGCGTACATGAGCTATCACTTGTCAAAACGTAGATCAAATCTCTACGTCATTGCCATACTGCACGAGCTAGTTACCATATCATCGAACCAAGATTCCATTTCTAAAAACTTTAAAATTTCCGAATCGTAGTGTAGTTGGGGCATACATGTATCTCTTAAGCATTCTTTGCGATGTGCACAGCAAAGACTCGAGTGTTTACCACTCGTGGGTCCCATGTGGCTAGCTAAAGCTACCTTATGGCTAACCATTAGTGTAGCTGGACTAGCTGTATTAAATTTTAATTTAAGAGGTTTTTCACTTTATAAGCAGTTCAACATGCCTTCATTTTTCAGAGTTAAGATCTGTCGTCCCATGTTGGTGTCCATACAATTAATTTTTGATATATCATCAATAATTAATTTGCTTTTTCAGATTTGTCCTTACTTATATCACCACTAACACTACATTAATGTGTGTTAAGAATTGATTGGTTGAACAACAAAATTGGATAGCAAATCTTGACTCCATTTTTCAATGTGGGGAAACATCCACATTAAAACTTATTTATTACTTCTCAACGTCCACATTATGGATATTTATTTCGATGTCATATGTTTGGCAAACTCAATAGCTCGTATTAATAATATCAGGACAAGGTTCAGTTACAACCTAATTATTACTATTAATTAGATAGAAGACCCACCTAAAAACTTCGTCAAAGTTGACCATTAAAATAGAAATAGCACTATTTATAATCGCTCACTATGATAGTTAGTCTATGTAGCGTATATATTTAATTACTCATAATTTCTAAATTCAACTGAGATGCATTATTCAAAGAAGACCCAAACTACACTCCAATGGTACGAAATCCAACTCCAAATCCAAGCACCTGAGTTCTGAAAATATGTTGATTGATCAAAGATTCTGTATAACACTGCAAGACATATAATTGAGATTTTCTATGTCCCTTCAACATAATATGGGCTCTTTTACTAACTTTCTGAATTCTACGTTCAACAATATACTCGTATCATTTTAAATCAAGGGTACTCAAAGAGATAAGTGTTCACAAAATATTTCTTTCAATTTTAAAACCCACCGCAAGTGTACGGTTCGTTAACAAGTAGTAAAATGGACTATGAGTCCAAGTGTCGTTCCCATGAGGATTGAATTAGCTCTAATTAGACTAATGTGACCTTAACCGAATCTAATTGAATGAAAATTTGGTTTAAATGTGAAAACCCCTAATTGTGGGAGAAACCCCCAATTTGAAACCCTAATTTTTAAAGAAAACCCTAATTTCGAAATTTCACTAATTGAATGACTCAAAAACTCAATTAAAATGTAAATACGCAATTTTGGAAGTTAATGTATAGAAATAGATTGAAATGGAATCATTAGGATCTTGAATCCCCAATTGACTATTAAAAACACTAATTTCACAAATTCAACGAATCGATGGAAAAATGCCAATTCAATGTTCCTAAACCTATCCAATATACTCTCTCGATATATATTGAATCTACTCTTGCACACCACCAACCTATATTTCTATGGATGATACAAATATACAAGAATGCATGAATTTTTATGAACACCTTATGAATTGCACAAAGCATAGGGATATATTTCTATCCCCTATCGAACCCTATGTTAATTTATATTATATCGAATCTATTCCCCTTCTTTCGAATGCAAAGAATAAATCATCTAAACTCACATAACATATGGCCAATAATTATGGATGCAATCAAATCATATAAATCAAACAATTGTCCAACTGAAACTTTATATTGAATTTATGAAATAAAGGAAATTAAATAATCAAAGGTTCATCGATATCCTAATGAATAAAAACCCTAGCCTATGATCATAATTACAGAATCAAGAATTAAAACGAAATTAAAAGATATAAAGAATACACCCGTATGATAATCCTTCAATTTTGTGTGTAATCTTCAATTCATTCTTGAATCCTTGTGAAATCAAGCACAAGATTGTGTTTCTTGCTTTCAAATTGAGTGTATTTCTTCTCCCTGGT